>NC_135821.1:2475923-2680923 GCF_964213995.1 Mustelus asterias | reverse complement strand
GTTTTTTTCTCCCCTAGCCTCAGCGGAAAAAGCCTACTTGCATTCACTCTATCTATACCCATCAAAATCTTATACACCTTTATCAAATCTCCCCTCATTCTTCTACGCTCCAGGGAATAAAGTCCCAACCTATTCAATCTCTCTCTGTAACTCAGCTTCTCAAGTCCCGGCAACATCCTTGTGAACCTTCTCTGCACTCTTTCAACCTTATTTACATCCTTCCTGTAACTAGGTGACCAAAACTGTACACAATACTCCAAATTCGGCCTCACCAATGCCTTATATAACCTTACCATAACACTCCAACTTTTATACTCGATACTCCGATTTATAAAGGCCAATGTACCAAATCTTTGGTACATCTTTGGACACTAAGGGACAATTTAGCATGGCCAATCAACCTGACCTGCACATCTTTGGATACTGACGGGCAATTTAGCACAGCCAATCTACTGGATCTGCAGCACATCTTTGGACTGTGGGAGGAAACCGGAGCACCTGGAGGAAACCCACGCAGACACGGGGAGAACATGCACACTCCATGCAGATAGTGGCCTGACGCTGGCGTTGAACCTGGGTCCCTGGCACCATGAGGCAGCAGTGCTAACCCACTGTGTCTCCCGTCTAAATAATGTCACAAGATCTTTTATATCAATAGGAAGGGGGAATAGAGGGTCGTGGTTTGGTGACTCAACTGAAAGATGACACTTTCAACACTCTACCGCACAGGGTATGTCTGAGCTGATGCCATGCTTAAGGCTCTGGGAGAGAGACAGAGAGAGGGAATGTTCCGGGGGTGGTGGGACTGTCTTATGGAAAGAGATTGGGCAAAGTGGGCCTGTATCCTCGAGAGTTTTGAAGTTTGAGAGGAGATCTGACTGAAACCTACAAAATACTTAAAGGAACAGGGTACATGCGGGTAAGATGTTTCCCTTGGTCGGGGAGTCGAGAACAAGGGGGCACAATTTCAAAATAAGGGGGAAGTCACTTAGGACTGAGATGAGGAGAAATTTCTTTACGTAGAGGGTAGTGAATCTTTGGAATTCTCAACCCCAGAGGGATATGGAAGCTCAGTCATCTGTTTAAAGCAGAGATTGATAGATTTCTGACTGACTATGAGTTAAAGGTTATTACCTTTATATACAAGGACGGCACGGTGGCACAGTGGTTAGCACTGCCGCTTCACAGTGCCAGGACACGGGTTCAAATCTGGCCTTGGGGTGACTGTCTGGGTGGAGTCTGCACATTCTCCCCGTGTCTGCGTGGGTTTTCTCCGGGTGCTCCAGTTTCCTCCCAAATATGTGTGGGTTAGGTGGATTGGCCATGCTAAATTGCTCCTTAGTGTGAGAGGGGCTAGCAGGGTAAATACATGGCATTACAAACATAGGAGGGATTGTTGTTGGTATAAGCTCAATGGGCCGAATGGCCTCCTCCTGCACTGCAGGGATTCTATGATTCTATGATACAGGATTTGCGCTCATGGCTAATGGAGCTGCTAGATCAATGGGCTGAATGGCCTCCTCCTGCACTGTAGGGATTCTATGATTCTGCGATAAAGGGTTATGGGGATAGTGGGTATAAAAGGCATTGAAATATCCAATCAATTATAGAGTCATGGAGGTTAATAGCATGGAAACAGGCCCTTCGGCCTAACTTCTCTATGCCACCCAGTTTTTACCACTAAGCTAATCCCAATTGCCTGCATTTGGCCCATATCCCTCTATACCCATCTTACCCATGTAACTGTCTAAATGCGTTTTAAAAGACAAAATTGTACCCGCCTCTACTACTACCTTCGGCAGCTTGTTCCAGACACTCACCACCCTCTGTGTGAAAAAAATTGCCCCTCTGGACCCTTTTGTATCTCTCCCCTCTCACCTTAAACCTATGCCCTCTAGTTGTAGACTCCCCTACCATTGGGACTCATGGTCATATTAAATGATGGGGCAGGTCCGAGGGGCTGAATAGCCTACTCCTCTTCCTCCGATCCTATCCTTTCTCCCTGAAATCCATGTCTCACCGTGGTGAGACATGGATTTCATTGAGACTATCGCATTGAAACGTACAGAATGCTGAGAAAGGCCTGGATAGAGTGAAAGATGTTTCCATTAGTGGGAGAGACTAGGATGCGAGGGCACAGCCTCAGAGTAAAGGGACGACTCTTTAGAACCGAGATGAGGAGGAATTTCTCCAGCCAGAGGGTGGTGAATCTGTGGAACTCATTGCCACAGAGGAGGCCGGGTCATTGAGTGCATTTAAGACAGAGATAGATAGGTTCCTAATCCCGAGGATGAAAAGCTTGACGTACGAGGAGCGTCTGAGGACTCTGGGTCTGTACTCGATGGAGTTTAGAAGGGCGAGGGGGAGAATCCCATTGAAACTTACAGAATATTGAAAGGCCTGGATAAAGTGGACGTGGGGAAGATGTTTCCATTAGTCTAGGATCCGAGGGCACAGCCTCAGAGTAAAGGGACAACCCTTTAGAACTGAGATGAGGAGGAATTTCTTCAGCCAGAGGGCAGTGAATCTGTGGAAATCGTTGCCACAGGAGGAGGCCAGGTCATTGAGTGCATTTAAGACAGAGATTGATAGGTTCTTGATTGGTAAGGGGGTCAAAGGTTACGGGAAAAAGGCGGGAGAATGGGGTTGAGAAATGTATCAGCCGTGATAGAATGGCGGAGCAGACCCGATGGGCAGAATGGCCTAATTCTGCTCCTATATCTTATGGTCTTGCGGACCAGGTGTTGCCAATTGGTTGTACAGACATCTCCCCGTTTTAATGTGGAAGATTAGGTTGCAATTTTCAAGACCAGAGCTTCTCTTGAAAAGAAGATTAAGAGGATGGAATTGAACCCGAGGCAGCGTCACATGCTCTCTCTGGAAACAGACAGTGCTCCGTTAATTCATCTTTCCTCTGACCTCCCCGATGATCCGGTAATTGCTTCTTGATCAGAAGGGATTGGGATTTCATTAGAACCTCAATGTTCCTGCGTAAATCCCAGGTAAATAAGAAATTAAACTGAGAGCAAATCCCTCGGACGGCTGCTGCTGGCTTTTTTTTTCCGCTTTAATCAACCTCAGCTCAGTCTTTGACTGGGGAGAAAAGATGGTTGACTCAAAGCCACCGTGTCACAAATCTACAGTCTCAGGCATGCACTTAAACATGCGCGTAATTCACCGAGGGATGAATCTCCATACTCTTCATTAAGAAGGTTTAAGAATCTAAGTATCAGATTGGATCTCCTCTCGAATCAGCTCTAATCCCACTCTCTCCCCCGTTACTTTCTCGATATAAGATGGATGTTGTCACCTCAGAGTCAAAGGATCCTGGGGTGGAATTTTATAGCCACTCCCACCGTCGCCGTCATCTCCCAGTCCCACCGAGGTCATACAATCCCGACAGAGCAGAAGGAGGCCATTCGGCCCATCGAACCTGTACGGACTCTCCGACCGAGCATCTCACGCAGGTCCATCTCCTCATCCCCACATATTTACCCCACTAACTCCTCCCCGAACCTACGCATCTTGAGACTCCAAGGGGTAATTTAGCATGGCTAATCCACCAAACCCGCACATCTTTGGACACTAAGGGACAATTTAGCATGGCCAATCCACCTAACCTGCACATCTTTGGACACTAAGGGACAATTTAGCATGGCCAATCCCCCTAACCTACATATGTTTGGACACTAAAGGCCAATTTAGCATGGCCAATCCACCTAACCTGCACATCTTTGGACACTAAGGGACAATTTAGCATGGCCAATCCACCTAACCTACATATGTTTGGACACTAAGGGGCAATTTAGCATGGCCAATCCACCTAACCTACATATGTTTGGACACTAAGGGGCAATTTAGCATGGCCAATCCACCTAACCTACATATGTTTGGACACTAAGGGGCAATTTAGCATGGCCAATCCACCTAACCTACATATGTTTGGACACTAAGGGGCAATTTAGCATGGCCAATCCACCTAACCTACATATGTTTGGACACTAAGGGGCAATTTAGCATGGCCAATCCACCTAACCTACATATGTTTGGACACTAAGGGGCAATTTAGCATGGCCAATCCACCTAACCTGCATTTACCCCTCAGCCAATGTCACTTAAACACAGGTCCCATGGGTCACTATCACATTTCTGCAGGTGGTTGCTTGCTGGGCACAGATTGGTGAGTGAGTTTCCTACATTTTGGCAGTGGCTACATTTCGGAAATGTATTTCTCTGGCACTTCAGAAAGGTCTGATCATGTGACACAAGCCTTTCTCGAATCAGTCCGCTTCGTTTGGTGAATCGAATAAAGGAAACCGAGAAATTAAAATGCAGCAGCTGTTTAAAGGGACCCTGCATCAGAGCAAACAGAATGTGGGAGTGTGTGTGTGTGTGTTCGGGTTAGAGAGTGTGTGTATGCATGCGTCTCTGTGTGTGTGCGCGTGAGAGTGTGTGTGTTCGGGTTAGAGAGTGTGTGTATGCATGCGTCTCTGTGTGTGTGCGCGTGAGAGTGTGTGAGTGAGTGAATGAGTGAGAGTGAGTGTGTGAGTGTGTGAGAGTGTGAGTGAGTGTGTGTGAGTGTGTGTGTGCGTGAGTGTGTGTGTGTTCGGGTTAGAGAGTGTGTGTATGCATGCGTCTCTGTGTGTGTGCGCGTGAGAGTGTGTGAGTGAGTGAATGAGTGAGAGTGAGTGTGTGAGTGTGTGAGAGTGTGAGTGAGTGTGTGTGAGTGTGTGTGTGAGTGAGTGTGTGTGTGTGAGTGTGTGTGTGTGAGTGTGTGAGTGTGTGTGTGAGTGTGTGTGTGAGTGTGTGAGTGTGTGTGTGAGTGTGTGTGTGAGTGTGTGAGTGTGTATGTGAGTGTGTGAGTGTGTGTGTGAGCGTGTGTGTGTGCGTGAGTGTGTGTGTGTTCGGGTTAGAGAGTGTGTGTATGCATGCGTCTCTGTGTGTGTACGCGTGAGAGTGTGTGAGTGAGCGAATGAGTGAGAGTGTGTGAGTGAGTGTGTGAGTGTGTGTGAGAGTGTGTGAGTGTGTGTGTGAGCGTGTGTGTGTGCGTGAGTGTGTGAGTGTGTGTGAGTGTGTGTGAGTGAATGAGTGAGAGTGTGTGTGTGTGATTTGATTTGATTTACTATTGTCACATTGGGATACAGTGAAAAGTATTGTTTCTTGCGCGCTATACAGACAAAGCATACCGTTCATAGAGAAGGAAAGGAGAGAGTGCAGAATGTAGTGTCACAGTCATAGCTAGGGTGTAGAGAAAGATCAACTTAATGCGAGGTAGGTCCATTCAAAAGTCTGACGGCAGCAGGGAAGAAGCTGTTCTTGAGTCCGTTAGCACGTGACCTCAGACTCTTTCCCGAGCAGCACGTGGCCCCCTTATTCTTCCTACCAAAACTCCACATCTGCCAAATGGAAATATTTACCTGATTCCTCATTTTGGGGAATGGTTTACTACTAATTGAGCAGCTGAAAGCTATCCACAGAGGGAGGGACCATCACTTTGTGCCCAACTGTGCACCTGTGAGCAGAGTGTGAGTCTACATTTTCACACTTGGGAATCTGATTGCAGTGTTGTCCGCTTGTGTTTCAGGTGTAATCCTGGGGGCAGTGTTCGGGTGTCTCCTGCGCATGGTGCCTGACCTGGGCCCCAACTTCCTCGTCCTCGTCTCCTTCCCCGGTGACCTCCTCATGCGGATGTTGAAGATGCTGATTCTCCCACTCATCATCTCCAGCCTAATCTCAGGTGAGGAAGCAGTGCACCAACAATGTCCGCGTTCTCCCCTTCCCCGCTCCTGATCCCGGCTGATTCACAACACCAGTGGACAGCTGCGGCACACCCACCCTCATCCCACTATCAACATCCTGGGGGTTACTATTGACCAGAAACTCAACTGGACCTGCCACATAAACAGGGGAGGTGATGGGCCAGTGGTATTATCACTAGACTAGTTCAGAAACTCAGCTAATGTTCTGGGGACCCGGGTTCGAATCCCACCACGGCAAGTGGTGGAATTTGAATTCAATAAAAAAAAATCTGGAATTAAGAAACGACTGATGACCCATTGTCGATTGTCGGAAAAACCCATCTGGTTCACTAATGTCCTTTAGGGAAGGAAATCTGCCGTCCTTACCCAGTCTGGCCTACATGTGACTCCAGAGCCACAGCAATGTGGTTGACTCTCAACTGCCCTCCAAGGGCAACTAGGGATGGGCAATAAATGCTGGCCCAGCCAGTGACGCCCATGTCCCACGAATGAATTTTTAAAAAACACAGTGGCTACAAGAGCAGGTCAGAGGCTGGGAATACTCCGGTGAGTAACTCACCTCCTGACTCCCCAAAGCCTGTCCACCATCTACAAGAACACAAGTCAGGAGTGTGATGGAATACTCCCCACTTGCCTGGATGGGTGCAGCTCCAACACTCAAGAAGCTCGACACCATCCAGGACAAAGCAGCCCCGCTTGATTGGCACCACATCTACAAACATTCACTCCCTCCACCACCGACGCACAGTGGCTACCATCAACAAGATGCACTGGAACAACTCACCAAGGTTCCTTAGGCCGCACCTTCCAAATCCGCGACCATCTAAAAGGACAAGGGCAGCAGAAACATAGGAACACCACCATCTGAAAGTTCCTCTCCAAGCCACTCAAGGGTTATGGGGCCAGACAATAGTCCCGAAGACTTGTGTTGCCGTGTCCCTAGCCAAGCTCTTCCAGTACAGTTACAACACTGGCATCTACCCAGCAATGTGCTCCAAACAAGTGACAGGTAATGACTATTTCCAACAAGAGAGATTCTAACCATTGCTGCTTGACATTCAATGGCATTGCCATCACTGAATCCCCCACTATCAACATCCTGCGGGTACCAGTGACTAGAAACTGAACTGGACCCAGCCATATAAATACTATGGCTATCAGAGCAGACCAGAGGTTGAGAATCCTGCAGCAAGCAACTCAACTTCCTGACTCCCCAAAGCCTGTCCACCATCTACAAGGCACAAATCTAGAGTGTGATGGAATTCTCCCCACTTGTCTGGATGAGTGCGACTCCCAATACTCAAGAAGCTCGACACCATCCAGGTCAGCACAGCCCGACTTGATTGGCACTTCTTTCAAGTACTTGCGGCATTGTGGCACAGCGGTTAGCGCCGCTGCCTCTCTGTCTCTATCTCACTGTGTGTCTTTCTCTCTGTCTCTCTCTCCCTCTCTGCCTCTGCCTCTCGGTCTCCCTGTCTCTCTGTCTCTCTCTCTCACTCACTCTCTCTCCCTGTCACTCTCTCTCCCTCTTGGTCCCTCTCCCTCTTGGTCCCTCCCCTCTTGGTCCCTCTCCCTCTTGGTCCCTCTCATTCTTGGTCCCTCTCTCTCTCTCGGTCTCTCTCTCTGCCACTCATTCTCTCTCTCTCTCTCTCTCTGTCACTCATTCTCTCTCTCTCTGTCACTCATCCTCTCTCTCTCTATCTCTCTCTCTCACTTATTCTCTCTCTCTCTCTCTCACTCTCTCCCTCACTCTCTCTCTCACTCTCATTCTCTCACTCTCTCTCTCCAGGTCTCTCCAGCCTCGATGCCAAATCGAGTGGGAGGATGGGTTCGCGGGCCTTGATTTATTACATGTCCACGACCATCATCGCCGCCACTCTGGGCGTGATCCTGGTAATCGCCATCCACCCCGGCAACCGGAAGCTCCGGAAGCAGATAAGCACGTTATCCAGGAATCCCGAAGTGTCTAGTCTGGATGCCTTCCTGGACCTCATCCGGAATCTATTCCCGGAAAACCTCGTGCAAGCGTGTTTCCAACAGGTGACCTCCCTCCAGATTAATCTGACACTCATTTTGGCAACAGTGGGATTGTCCCGTCCTGACTCGCGTTGACATAAAGCCTTCCCTGACCACTGGATGTCTCGAGAGGCTTTACCATTATTGAGGCCCAAGCCAGAAACTCCAAGTTGTTTCGTGAAGTTAGCCTAGTTTGAGTTATAAGGAGAGGCTGGATAGACTGGGACTTTTTTCCCTGGAGCGTAGGAGGCTGAGGGGTGATCTTATAGAGGTCTATAAAATAATGAGGGGCACAGATCAGATAGATAGTCAACATCTTTACCCAAAGGTAGGGGAATCTAACAGGGTGTGATTTTCTGTTGGGGAGTGTTTAAACTAGTGTTTAAACTATTTAAATTTCCTAAAAGTTTCCGTTAAAGTTTTAAGTTTATTTATTAGTGTTATGAATAGGCTTTCTTAGGAGAGGCTGGATAGACTGGGACTTTTTCCCCGGAGCGTAGGGGGCTTGGGGGTGATCTTATAGAGGTCTATAAAATAATGAGGGACATAGATAAGGTTAATATCTTTTCCCAAAGGTAGGGGAATCTAAAACTAGACAGCGTGGGTTTAAGTTGAGAGGGAAGAGATACAAAAGGGTCCAAAGGGGCACTTTTTTCTCAAAGGGAGTGGTGAGTGCCTGGAATGAGTTGCCAGAGGTAGTAGTAGAGGCGGGTACAATTTTGTTATTTAAATAGCATTTAGATAGTTATATGGGTAAGATGGGTATAGAGGGATATGGGCCAAACGCGAGCAATTGGGACTTAGCTTAGTGGTAAAACCTGGGTGGCATGGAAAAGTTGGACCAAAGAGCCTGTTTCCATGCTGTCAACCTCTATGACTCTACACCCTGTGGTTTTACATTTGATTTTGGCATTGGTGAACATAAAGTGTCTCACCCCAGGAATGATTCAAGTGACCCACTAGGGAGTTTTTATCAAAACAAAGTTTATTTAAGAACCCAGTTAGAATATAACAAAAAGAATTAGCATAACTTTTATCAATTACAAGACTTTAACATGACCCAGTATAATTCTTAACAGCGAGCTATCTCTGTTGTTCCAAGTTAAAGCAATACCCCCAAAGACATGCACCCTTCTTCCGAGTTACTTAGCACAAAAACATGTGATACGGATTTTCAGTTTTCTTACACTTGCTAACAGAGATCCAACAGCAGTTTCCAAAGAAGGATATCGTCTCCAAAGGACAATACCTCAGAGAGGAAAGCTCAGGGTGGGATTTTCTGGCCGGCCTCGCTCCCAAAAACCGGATAACCCCACCCAAAGTCAAAGAACAAAGAACAATACAGCACAGGAACAGGCCCTTCGGCCCTCCAAGCCCGCGCCGCTCCCCGGTCCAGGATTGAATCCTGAATCCAGGATCCCCGCCCAATTTTCCAGCCTATCTACATACCAATATCCTATCCACCGAGCTGTCCCTCACAGCTACGATGCTTTGTTCATTACAACCTATTAACTTACCCCCACCCCCCCATTCCAGACCATGTGATCTCCAGGGAGAGGCGAAAACCCAGAGTGAAAAACCCCAGGGCCAATATGGGGAAAAAAAATCTGGGAAATTCCTCTCCGACCCCCTGAGGCGATCGAAACGAGTCCAGGAGATCACAATGGCCCCGATCGGAAAATGCTTCCCAACCCTAGTCATTTCCACTTCCACGAACACCATATGAATTCCCTGCCCCCGAGACAGGTTCCCAACTATCCGCAGTCTCACTCTGTACTGGCACCAGCAAGATGATCATAGAATGAAGCCTTGAAACGAGAAACCAGGAACAGTTAGCCCACGCCGCTCCCTGGTCCAAACTAGACCACTCTTTTGTATCCCTCCATTCCCACTCCGTTCATATAGCTGTCTAGATAAGTCTTAAACGTTCCCAGTGTGTCCGCCTCCACCACCTTGCCCGGCAACACATTCCAGGCCCCCACGACCCTCTGTGTGAAATATGTCCTTCTGATATCTGTGTTAAACCTCCCCCCCTTCACCTTGAACCTATGACCCCTCGTGAACGTCACCACCGACCCGGGGAAAAGCTTCCCACCGTTCACCCTATCTATGCCTTTCATAATTTTATACACCTCTATTAAGTCTCCCCTCATCCTCCGTCTTTCCAAGGAGAACAACCCCAGTTTCCCCAATCTCTCCTCATAACCAAGCCCCTCCATACCAGGCAACATCCTGGTAAACCTCCTCTGTACTCTCTCCAAAGCCTCCACGTCCTTCTGGTAGTGTGGCGACCAGAACTGGACGCAGTATTCCAAATGCGGCCGAACCAACGTTCTATACATCTGCAACATCAGACCCCAACTTTTATACTCTATGCCCCGTCCTATAAAGGCAAGCATGCCATATGCCTTCTTCACCACCTTCTCCACCTGTGACGTCACCTTCAAAGATCTGTGGACTTGCACACCCAGGTCCCTCTGCGTCTCTACACCCTTTATGGTTCTTCCATTTATCGTGTAGCTCCTCCCTACATTATTCCCACCAAAATGCATCACTTCGCATTTATCAGGATTGAACTCCATCTGCCATTTCCTTGCCCAAATTTCCAGCCTAACCAGTCCATTTCCAGTCAATGGACCTTTGCAAAGTCTGCCGCCCCCGCCACTCGCTACGATTCCTATGGCATGTGGAACGGGAAGATTCCACACTTAGAACGGGATTTTATGGGCTTGGTTGTCGCGAAACTGTAAAATATCATTGTCCGCCCCTCGCCCGCTCCAATTCCGTCGTGGGCAGTGTGGTAGGATCCTGCCCTCAGTCTCTGGCAGCTTCCAGTTTCCGGACTTCAGACAAGGGTAAAAGAGAGAGTGCTCTTTCTTAACTCAAAATCAATATCTAAGCTTGAATATTCCGTGAAATCCGAGCTTCCCTGTCACATGATCATACCTGACAATCATCCCAATGAAGCCCCACTCTGCAAAGTCCCATGGGAAAACAGCAGAACAGCATTTGTTCAGATTGAACCCAACATTCTAGTCATTAGGAGCAATTATGCTGCTGCAGTGACAATAACTGATGCTGGTTGTAGACAGAATGGATCCGAGTGCATAAAACTACCACAAGATCCAACACAAGAATGTGGCTCATATACATTTCTTAAGGGCACAATATTGTCACGCCAGCCACTGAAATACCTTTTGAGCAGGAAACTTGACAGCCATATAGCGCACAGTAAGTTCCCATAAGCAACACACATGAAAGCAACCAGATAATTGATTTGTTAGCAATATTGGTTGAGGGACACTGGAGAGAATCTCTCTGCCCATTCGCTGTGACATCGTTTAAAAGTTTATTTATTAGTTACAAGTAAGGCTTACGTTAACACTGCAATGAAGTTACTGTGAAATTCACCTCGTCGCCACACTCCGGTGTCTGTTCAGATCAATGCACCCGAACCAGCACCTCTTTCAGAATGTGGGAGGAAACTGGAGCACCCGGAGGAAACCCACGCAGACATGGGGAGAATGTGCAAACTCCACACAGACAGCGACCCAAGCCGGGAATCGAACCTGGGTCCCTGGAGCTGTGGAGCAGCAGTGCTAACCACTGTGCTACCGTGCCGTCCCGTTTACATACCGTTTACATACATCTGGCAGAGCGATAGGGTCTCTCAGTCTGACATCTCGGCTCCCGTTGCGTAGGGAGTGCAGCCTCAAACTTGTGCTCAGCTCTCCGGAGTGTGATTTTAACCCATGGCCTCTCGACACAGGAGCTACTCAATGAGCCAGGTGGATGGCCACTTGTTAAGCACCCCTTCAAGTCAGGTTGTAACAAACATCCCCTGATCCACCCTCAGACCAGCTAGAGAACAAAGAACAAAGAACAGTACAGCACAGGAAACAGGCCCTTCGGCCCTCCAAGCCTGTGCCGCTCCTTGGTCCAACTAGACCAATCGTTTGTATCCCTCCATTCCCAGGCTGCTCATGTGACTATCCAGGTAAGTCTTAAACGATGTCAGCGTGCCTGCCTCCACCACCCTACTTGGCAGCGCATTCCAGGCCCCCACCACCCTCTGTGTAAAAAATATCCCTCTGATGTCTGAAACGTCCCACAAGATAAATGACTTTGTGGTATTATCGCTAGACTATTAATCCAGAAACTCAGCTAATGTTCTGGGAACTGGGGTTCGAATCCCACCACGGCAGGTGGTAGAATTTGAATTCAATAAAAATATCTGGAATTAAGAATCTACTGATGACCGATTGTCGGAAAAAACCATCTGGTTCACTAATGTCCCCTTTAGGGAAGTGTGGTGATCCACTGTAATTACTTGTTGTATGCCTGGACACACCCATGCTGCACCTGGCCCGAGACTCCTCCCTTTCCACCTGAGACTCCTCCCTTTCCACCTGAACGAGGTATAAAGGTGACGGTTCCTCCTCCCTGCCTCAGTCTGGGCCAAGTTAGCTACAAGGGTGTGTTCCAGTTCTTTGCGATTAAAAGCCTGTTATTTTCACTCACTCGCTGGAGTCCTCGTAATTGATAGTGCATCAGGAAGGAAATCTGCCGTCCTTACCCGGTCTGGCCTACATGTGACTCCAGAGCCACAGCAATGTGGTTGACTCTCAACTGCCCTCTGAAATGGCCGGGTGAGACACTCAGTTCAAGGGCAACTAGGGATGGGCAATAAATGCTGGCCCAGCCAGCGACACCCATGTCCCACAAATGAATTAAAAAAACAGTGTAGCAGTTACGAACTAGAGCAGCATTGGGCAACCTAGACCCTCCTTCACCTCAGTGGGCCACAAGATTGGAATCGGGCTTGTTCACTAACAGTGACCCCATGAATGAGATTAAATCCATTTAATACAGGCCGAATATTTCACAATGAGTTATAGAAAATGCTTCTTTGTTTATATATTAATCGGAACTGTCATCAGCTTCAAGCCGTAAAAGAGGGAGCGCATGGCTCTCACAGTCAATGTTGTGAGCGATCAGCACCCACCTCACTTCACTCACCCTCGCTTAACGTACGAGTCACTTCAGTCACACCGGTAGGGAAAAAACTGCACGGACGGGAATCAGCGGAATGCGGGGAACCGCACCCGTGGGAAACAGTCAACAAAATGTCTCAGAGGACCGCACTCAGAACCCAGATGTGGCCCCCAGGCCGTAGGTTGCCCACCGCTGAGTTAGAGTAACGGTCCTTTAACGCTGTCCCACAGGGGGGGGCAGGTGGGAGTTGGTGGCCGAGGGGGGTAATTTTGGAGGCCAGGTGGCAACATTCAAAGGGTGGGATCTAACATCCTGAGGGTGCTGCCCACAATATAAGTGTGATACCCCCCGCTCCCCCCCCCTCCCCTGAATGTTGTGCCCTGTCCCCACTCTGACCTTTTCAACAAAGCTGTTAAAAAAAAAAAGACCTTCCCACCCATTGCCTGTCGCTGCCCAGCTTGTAATGACGCGGAGGTAGATTGGGGGCTTTAAGTGGCCAATAATTGGCCCATTCAGACTATCCCCCCAGAAGACCGAAAGGCAGGTGGGCTCGTGAATGCACCTCCCTCCTCCACTCTCCCTCCCCACCAATTATGAGGACCAGATCGGAGGTGGACAGGAAGGTGGGGGCTCGCCACCTGACATACAAGGGGCGACGGAGAGTGGTGAGGGGTGTAGGGAGACCCTGAATCTAGCCTTATGTCATCCTTGTCATGAGTTGTTTGATGTCTAAACCATGCTCAGGGCGGCACGGTTGCACAGTGGTTAGCACTGCCGCCTCACAGCGCCAGGGACCCGGGTTCGATTCCTGGCCTGGGTCACTGTCTGTGCGGAGTCTGCGCATTCTCCCAGTGTCAGCGTGGGTTTCCTCCGGGTGCTCCGGTTTTCTCCCACAGTCCGAAAGATGTGCTGGTTAGGTGGATTGGCCATGCTAAATTGCCCCTTAGTGTCCAAAGATGTACAGATTAGGTGGATTGGCCATGCTAAATTGACCCTAGTGTCCAAAGATGTGCTGGTTAGGTGGATTGGCCATGCTAAATTGCCCCTTAGTGTCCAAAGATGTGCTGGTTAGATGGATTGGCCATGCTAAATTGCCCCTTAGTGTCCAAAGATGTGCTGGTTAGGTGGATTGGCCATGCTAAATTGCCCCTTGGTGTCCAAAGATGTGCAGGTTAGGTGGATTGGCCATGCTAAATTGCCCCTTAGTGTCCAAAGATGTGCTGGTTAGGTGGATTGGCCATGCTAAATTGACCCTAGTGTCCAAAGATGTGCAGGTTAGATGGATTGGCCATGCTAAATTGCCCCTTAGTGTCCAAAGATGTGCAGGTTAGGTGGATTGGCCATGCTAAATTGCCCCTTGGTGTCCAAAGATGTGCTGGTTAGGTGGATTGGCCATGCTAAATTGCCCCTTAGTGTCAGGGGATCTGGCTAGGCGAAATGCATGGGGTTACAGGGATAGGGCCTGGGTGGGATTGTGGTCGGTGCAGACTCGATGGGCTGAATGGCCTCCTTCTGCGCTGTCGGATTCTGTGTTGCCATTTCCACATACTGAGTTTTTTCAGAGCAAAATCAATTGGATTGGCCTACTTTTGCTCCGCCGTTGCCAGGGTTACCATCAGGTCCCTGAATGGATTAAGCAATCCCAGCATGCACCTGGCGTGGCACGATATGAAATATGTATTTAAAAACAATCGCTGCTAATGGCAAATGTTTCCGTGATACGTTTATTTTTGCTAACCAACTTGGTTTGGGCCCTGGAATTATTTAGGTACAAACCGTGTCAAAGAAGGTTCCGGTCCCTATCCCTGATGACACCAAGGCTGACAACTTGACCCACGGCCTCTTGGCAAACTCTTCCTTCGCGAATGGAACCCTTCATCCTGTCAATACCCGACAGATTTTCATCACAAAGAAACATCTGGAACTCAAATGGGGGATGAATGTCCTCGGTAAGACTCACTAGCTGATTATTTTCACAGAGGGATTCTGGGAAACAACGGCGCCATATTGGATGATGGGCAGATCCTTCAGTGTTGAGGGGGATAAACACCAGCGGATGGAAGGATGTGACCAACACTTACACACGCAGGGATCCAGAGTTAATTCTAAGCTCAACATTCGGCCAGACTCTCTGACCTTGTCCGTGGCTGGGATTCTCCAGACCCGCTGCTGTGAATGGAGATTTGGCCGAGCATTGAATTCACCGTCCTCGCTGGCAGCTGAGGGACGTGAGACTGGAAAATTCCAGCCAATGTGTTTTCTTTCTATTACGAAAGGGTTTAATGGAACCCATAACTTTAATAAATATCCTTATGGGAGAGTTCTTCAACGTGGCACGGTGGTTAGCGCAGCAGCCTCACAGCACCAGAGACACAGGTTTGATTCCGGCTTTGAGTGACTGTCTCTGCGGAGTCTACGCGTTCTCCCCGGGTCTGTGTGGGTTTCCTCCGGGTGCTCCGGTTTCCTCCCACAGTCCAAAGATGTGCGGGTTAGGTTGATTATCCCCTAAATTATCCCTTACTGTCCAAAGATGTGCAGGTAAGGTGGATTGGCCATGCTAAGTTACCCCTTGGTGTCCAAAAATGTGCAAGTTAAGCGGATTGGCCAAGCTAAATTGTCCCTTAGTGTCCAAAAATGTACAAGTTAAGCGGATTGGCCAAGCTAAATTGCCCCTTAGTGTCCAAAGATGTGTAGGTTAGGTGGATAGGCCATGCTAAATTGCCCCTTAGCATCCAAAGATGTGCAAGTTAGGTGGATTGGCCATGCTAAATTGCCCCCTAGTGTCCAAAGACGTGCAGGTTAAGGGGATTAGCAATGGAAAATGTGCAGGGTTACAGGGATAGGGCCTGGGTGGGATTCTCTGTCAGAGCGTAGGTGCAGACTCGATGGACCAAAGGCCTCCATTCTGCACTGTAGCAATTCTAAGTGTGATGCTGGGGTGGCCGTATAGAGAATAACATTAATATTCCCTTGCTGAGGCAATTGCAATATGTGACACGTAATTATTGAGAATATATAACTGGAGAATTCATGGACTGTAAACCATGCAGTGATTGCACAGACACCAGAGCAATAAAAGTCTCTACAATACAATTTAATCCGCGCTACAAAATTAAATTACAACACATTCAATTTCTTTTAATATATGGTGCTTGGAACCCAGTGTAATTCTTGGGGCACATTACCCATTGAATAGTTGCGTGCGAAGACCGACAGTTAGATTCAGGATAAAGGTTCCTTGAGCACCGCTCTCCACACTTTGAGAAGGATGCAAGGCTTCTTGAGAAGGTGCAGAGGGTATTTACCAGAATAGGTCCAGTGATGGGGGTCCTCGGTTACCAGGCTGGGCTGGAGAAGCTGGGTCTGTTCCCCTTCAACCAAAGAACACCCAGGGGAGATTTGACCCAGATTATGACACAGGTTCCATGGTTCTAGGAGGCCAGACAAAGAAGAAAACTATTCCTGTTAAAGTTTATTTATTAGTGTCACAAGTAGGCTGACATTAATACTGCAAAGACGTTACTGTGGAAATCCCCAAGTCGCCACACTCCGGCGCCTGCTCGGGTACACTGAGGGAGAATTTAGCGTGGCCTAACCAACACGTCTTTCGGACTGTGGGAGGAAACCGGAGCACCCGGAGGAAACCCACGCAGACACGGGGAGAATGTGCAAACTTCACACAGTGACCCAAGCCGGGAATCAAACCCGGCTCCCTGGCGCTGTGAGGCAGCAGTGCTAACCACTGTGTCACTGTGCCACCCCAGGATTAGGGGAACACAGAAATCATAGAATCCCTACAGTGCAGAAGAAGGCCATTTGGCCCATTGAGTCTGCACGGACAACAATCCTACCCAGGCCCTATCCCCGTAACCCCACACATTTGCCCTGTCAATCCCTCTAACCTACACATGCCGGGACACTAAGCGGCAATTTAGCATGGCCAGTCCACCTAACCTGCACATCTTTGGACTGTGGGAGGAAACCGGAGCACCTGGAGGAAATCCACGCAGACACGGGGAGAACGTACAGACTCCACACAGACAGTGACCCAAGCCAGGAATTGAACCCGGGTCCCTGGCGCTGTGAGGCAGCAGTGCCAACCACTGTGCTGCCCCAGATTTAAGATTTTGGACAAGAGATGAGGGAAGGAAGTGTATTGGCCGGACGATACTCGACCTGTATGGCCGTCTGTTTGTATTTCTAATTCCAATGATCTGAATTTTGTTGTCATTTGCTTCCTAGGCCTGATTGGCTTCTTCATTGCCTTTGGTATTTCCATGGGGAAGATGGGAGAAAGAGCGCACATCATGGCCGAATTCTTCAATGTTCTCAATGAGATCATCATGAAGCTGGTTTTAATGATCATGTGGTAAGGATGCTTCACACCACACGCAACGGTTCACACCACACGCAACGGTTCACACCACACGCAACGGTTCACACCACACGCAACGGTTCACACCACACGCAACGGTTCACACCACACGCAACGGTTCACACAACATGCAACGGTTCACACCACACACAACAATTCACACCACACACAATGATTCACACCACACGCAATGGTTCACACCACATGCAATGATTCACACCACATGCAATGGTTCACACCACACACAATGATTCACACCACATGCAATGGTTCACACCACACACAATGATTCACACCACACGCAATGGTTCACACCACATGCAATGGTTCACACCACACACAATGATTCACACCACATGCAATGGTTCACACCACACACAATGATTCACACCACATGCAATGGTTCACACCACATGCAATGGTTCACACCACACACAATGATTCACACCACATGCAATGGTTCACACCACATACAATGGTTCACACCACACGCAACACTTCACACCAGACGCAACGGTTCACACCACACACAATGATTCACACCACATGCAATGGTTCACACCACATACAATGGTTCACACCACACGCAACACTTCACACCACACACAACAATTCACACCACACACAATGCAATGGTTCCCACAGGATGATTCACACCACATGCAATGGGTCACACCACACATGCAATGGGTCACACCACACGCAATGGTTCAAACCACACGCAATGGTTCACATGGGATGATTCACACTACACACAATGGTAAACACCACATGCAATTGTTCACACCACACGCAATGATTCACACCATTGTGATAACCCCCACGAGGTCCATGGAGGGAAATTACTTATTGATCTCCCTGTGGGGCTGGTTGAGTACAAGTTCCCCTGGTAACAGGCAGTGTCGTGCCCAGCTGGAACTTGTTACCTGAGCCTTTTGTGAGGCAGGCCCAGGACTGGGCCTGCTGAACTGCAGTCCCGGAGAGGGAGTAGCGTGTGTGTACACCACGGGAGTGGACTTACTTTGCATTGTGTAAATAAACGGTGTCCCTTTCCAGTTAGGCTTCCTGAGCCATTACATCCACACGGGTTGGTTTACACCACGTGGGATACCAGTGTGAGCAGCCAGGGTGGAGGCGACGGAATGAGGGGCAGAGGGAGCTGGGGGATATGGGGCACAAATCAGTAAGGGTGGCAGGGCAGCTTGAGAAAGTTGTTACTAAGACAGCCAGGGTCATGGGGCTTATAAATGAGGCACAGAGTACAAAAGAAGATCTGGTGAATGTCTATAAAACACTGGTTCAGCCTCAACTAGAGTACTATGCCCAATACACACTTTAGGAAGGATGTGAAGGCTTTGGAGAGAGCAGCAGACGAGATTCACGAGAATGGTTCCGGGGATGAGGAGCTTGGAGAGATTGGTGCGTCTGGGGCTGTTCTTCTTCGAGTAGGGAATGGGCGGCACGGTGTCCCAGTGGTTAGCACTGCTGCCTCACAGCGCCAGGGACCCGGGTTCGATTCCTGGCTTGGGTCACCGTCCGTGCGGAGTCTGCACGTTCTCCCCGTGTCTGCATGGGTTTCCTCCGAGTGCTCCGGTTTCCTCCCACAATCCAAAGATGTGCAGGTTAGGTGGATTGGCCGTGTTAAATTGCCCCTCAGTGTCCCGGGATGCATACATTAAGGGGATTAGTGGGGTAAATAGTGGGGTTTAGGGGATAGAGTCTAGTTGGGATTGTTGTCAGTGCAGACTCGATGGGCCGAATGGCCTCCTTCTGCACTGTAGGGATTCTATATCTATATCTAAAAGAGAAGGTTGAGAGGAGGATTGCTAGACTGTTCAAAATCATAAGAGGTCTGGGAAATAACTCCTACGAGGCTGGCGACCCTTTCCCAAATTTAGATGAGTGAAGTATAGGTCATAGTAAGCAACACTCAGAGAGGTACTTCCTCATACGGGGTATAAACCCGGAGTCCCCGTAACCCTGACACTCCACATTATTATACACATGGAGCGCTCCCTGCCTGCACAAGCCATGACTGCCTTAATCAGGGAGCTCGTTGTCCAAGAGGTCCGCATAATGGGCCCCGTTAGAGTCATTACAATCTGGACAAAGCAGATAGGGAGAAACTGGTCCCATTGGCTAAAGGTTCCAGAACCAGGGACCCTGAGTTAAGGTGGTTGGCTAAAGTTGAGATGGCAAGGAAACCAGCGAGTGGTCAGGAACAGGAATGCGAGTGTGGTGGAGGTAGATTCAACCAGAACTTTCACATTGGAATTGGATCACTCTCGGAAGAGAGCTTGCAGGGTTACGGGAAAAAGGACAGTGGATTGGGACCGGCTGATTTGCAGATAGACGTCGGTGGTGGTGGAGGCAAACTCGTTGGGGTCTTTTAAGAGACTTCTGGATGAGTACATGGGATTTAATGGGATTGAGGGCTATAGATAGGCCTAGAGGTGGGGATGTGATTGGCGCAACTTGTGGGCCGAAGGGCCTGTTTGTGCTGTGGCTTTCTATGTTCTATGGACACCGTGGGCTGAATGGCCTCCTCAGCGGTCGGACATGTTGTTTTTCTTTATTCATTTGTGGGACATGGGTGTCGCTGGCTGGGCCAGCATTTATCGCCCATCCCTAGTTGCCCTTGTTCAGAGGGCAGTTGAGAATCAACCACATTGCTGCGGCTCTGGAGTCACATGTAGGCCAGACCGGGTAAGGACGGCAGATTTCCTTCCCTAAAGGGACATTAGTGAACCAGATAGGCTTTTATTTAGGTGGATTGGCCATGCTAAATTGACCCTTAGTGTCCAAGGATGCACAGGTTAGGTGGATTGGCCAGGCTAAATTGCCCCTTAATGTCCAAAGATGTGCAGGTTAGGTGGATTGGCCATGCTAAATTGCCCCTTAGTATCCAAGGATGCGCAGGTGAGGTGGATTGGCCATGCTAAGCTGCCCCTTAATGTCCAAGGATGTGCAGGTTAGGTGGATTGGCCATGCTAAATTGCCCCTTAGTGCCCAAAGGTGTGCAAGTTCGGTGGATTGGCCATGCTGAATTGCCCCTCAGTGCCCAAAGATGTGCAAGTTGGCATGGCACGGTGGTACAGTGGTTAGCGCTGCTGCCTCACGGCACCAGGGACCCAGGTTTGATTCCCGGTTTGGGTCACTGTCTGT
Organism: Mustelus asterias; assembly: GCF_964213995.1. NCBI lineage: Eukaryota > Metazoa > Chordata > Chondrichthyes > Carcharhiniformes > Triakidae > Mustelus > Mustelus asterias. The sequence continues at coordinate 2,660,613 of NC_135821.1, read as the reverse complement.
GTGGAGTCTGCACGTTCTCCCCGTGCCTGTGTGGGTTTCCTCAGGGTGCTCCGGTTTCCTCCCACAGTCCGAAAGACGTGCTGGTTAGGTGAATTGGCCACACTAAATTCTCCCTCAGTATACCCAAACAGGCGCCGGAGTGTGGCGACTAGGGGGATTTTCACAGTAATTTCATTGCAGTGTTAATGTAAGCCTACCTGTGACGAATAAATAAACTTTTAAAAAAGTTAGGTGGATTGGCCATGATAAATGTGTGGGGTTACAGGGATAGGATAGGTCTAGGTAAGATGCTCTGTCAGGAAGTCAGTGCAGACCCAATGGGTCGAATGGCCTCTTCTGTACTGTAGGGAATCTATGAAGTTCCAATCTCTTGGATGAAGCCACAATCTATTGCTTCGAGAGTGATACCCAATGAGATACAGCCAACAATGGGTTTGCCCTTCAGACGATGTGGTGCTGGTGTATGATTGGCCATGACGCTCCATGGTGAATTCACCTTGAGCAAAGGAAGCATCCGGAATCCTGCCGTGCCCCCGTGCCCCTTCACTCACCATCCTTGCCCATCATGTTTCTCGTCCTGCCAGCGGGCAGCATTGACAACAAGGCCTTGTGAGCAGGTGCGTTGTGTTTGGCAGGTACTCACCGCTGGGAATTGCCTCTCTGATCTGCGGGAAGATCGCAGAGATCAAGGACCTGGAGGTGGTAGCGCGGCAGCTGGGAATGTACATGGTGACGGTGATGGTCGGACTCCTCATCCACGGGGCAATCATCCTCCCGTTCATTTATTTTATCATCACGAGGAAGAACCCGCTCACCTTCTGCGGAGGAATATTTCAAGCCTGGATCACAGCTCTCGGAACAGCGTCGAGGTATAAACCCACTCCTGTGTCTGCGGCAGCAATTGCAGGGAGAACTGGTGTATCTTGTAAGGTCCACCCCAAATGATAACCTGTCCTGGGAGTGATTGATGGGGACAGTGTAGAGGGAGCTTTACTCTGTATCTAACCCCGTGCTGTACCTGTCCTGGGAGTGTTTGATGGGGACAGTGTAGAGGGAGCTTTACTCTGCATCTAACCCCGTGCTGTACCTGTCCTGGGAGTGTTTGATGGGGACAGTGTAGAGGGAGCTTTACTCTGTATCTAACCCCGTGCTGTGCTGTCCTGGGAGTGTTTGATGGGGACAGTGTAGAGGGGGCTTTACTCTGTATCTAACCCCATGCTGTACCTGTCCTCGGACTGTTTCATGGGGACAGTGTAGAGGGAGCTTTACTCTGTATCTAACCCCGTGCTGTTCCTGTCCTGGGAGTGTTTGATGCGGGCAGTATAGAGGGAGCTTTACTCTGTATCTAACCTCGTGCTGTACCTGTCTTGGGAGTGTTTGATCGGGACAGTGTAGAGGGAGCTTTACTCTGTATCTAACCCTGTGCTGTACCTATCCTGGGAGTGTTTGATGGGGGAAAGTGCAGAGAGAGCTTTACTCTGTATCTAACCCTGTGCTGTACCTATCCTGGGAGTGTTTGATGGGGGACAGTGTAGAGGGAGCTTTACTCTGTATCTAACCCTGTGCTGCGCCTGTCCTGGGAGTGTTTGATGGGGGACAGTGTAGAGGGAGCTTTACTCTGTATCTTACCCCATGCTGTACCTGTCCTTGGAGTGTTTGATGGGGGACAGTGTAGAGGGAGCTTTACTCTGCATCTAACCCCGTCCTGTACCTGTCCTGGGAATGTTTGATGGGGACAATGTAGAGGGAGCTTTACTCTGTATCCAACTCCGTGCTGTACCTGTCCTGGGGGTGTTTGATGGGGACAGTGTAGAGGGAGCTTTACTCTGTATCTAACTCCGTGCTGTACCTGTCCTGGGGGTGTTTGATGGGGACAGTGTCGAGGGAGCTTTACTCTGTATCTAACCCCGTGCTGTACCTGTCCTGGGAGTGTTTGATGGGGGACAGTGTAGAGGGAGCTTTACACTGTATCTAACCCCGTGCTGTACCTGTCCTGGGAGTGTTTGATGGGGGAAGGTGTGGAGAGAATTTTCCTCTGTATCTAATCTCTGTCATGATGTGGAGATGCCGGCGTTGGACTGGGGTAAGCACAGTAAGAAGTCTCACAACACCAGGTTAAAGTCCAACAGGTTTATTTGGTAGCAAATACCATAAGCTTTCGGAGCAATGCTCCTTCGTCAGATGGAGTGGTCTCTGTTCTCAAATTACATTCTGTAATTTGATTTCTGTGTCTGTGCCCTGTTTGAGAACAGAGACCACTCCATCTGACGAAGGAGCATTGCTCCGAAAGCTGATGGTATTTGCTACCAAATAAACCTGTTGGACTTTAACCTGGTGTTGTGAGACTTCTTACTCTAATCTCTGTGGCAGCCATTACAGTAACTCTCATTCTGTCTCTTTCAAACAGTGCAGGTACTTTACCCGTGACATTTCGATGTCTTGAAGAAAACCTACACATCGACAAGCGGGTGACTAGATTTGTGCTTCCGATTGGGGCCACGATAAATATGGATGGGACAGCCTTATACGAGGCCGTGGCGGCCATCTTTATTGCTCAGATGAATGGGGTGATTCTGGATCCTGGGCAGATAATTACCGTGAGGTAAGTGATTCTTTCCATCACCATTTTATTATTTCCTGGTGAGATGTGGGCATCATTGGTGGGGGGAGGGGGGTGTCCAGCCTTTGAATCCTTGCTTATCTCTCTCATACAAATGTAAATCTGGTTATCTCCGAATCGGCTGCCCCCTTCTCTGATAAAACCCGACTTCTTCCCATCGGTTGAGTTGCTCGTTAGGATGGCAAATGTGATGTTAGCATTCATTTTGAAAGGGGCGGCATGGTGGCGCAGTGGTTAGCACTGCTGCCTCACAGCGCCAGGGACCCTGGTTCAATTCCAGGCTTGGGTCACTGTCTGTATGGAGTTTGTACATTCTCCCCGTGTCTGCGTGGGTTTCCTCCCACAGTCCAAAGGTGTGCAGGTTAGGTTGATTGGCCATTCTAAATTGCCCCTTAGTTAAAAGTTAACGTTTATTTATTCATCACAAGTAAGGCTTACATTAACACTGCAATGAAGTTACTGTGAAATTCCCCCAGTCGCCACATCCCGGGTCAATGCACCTAACCAGCACGTCTTTCAGTCTGTGGGAGGAAACTGGAGCACCCGGAGGAAACCCACGCAGACACGGGGAGAATGTGCAAACTCCAAAGTGTCCAAAGATGTGTAGGTTAGGGAGATTGGCCATGCTTGATTGTCCCTTAGTATCCAAAGATGTGCAGGTTAGGGGGATTGGCCATGCTAATTGTCCTTTAGTGTCCAAAGATGTTTAGGTTAGGGGGATTGGCCATGCTAAATTGCCCATTAGTATCAAAAAGATGCATAGGTTATCTGGATTACCTCGGTAAATGTGCACAGTTACAGGAATAGTGTGTGGAAGGCGGGGGAGCAAGGGTGGTCTCGGGAAGATACACTGTTGGAGGGTAGGGTTGACCTCATGGGCTGAATGGCCTCCTTCTGCAGTGCAGGGAATCTATGGATTGTATGGTAAGCCCAGCAGCTGTGATGCCCCCACAGAGGAATATCCCACTGTTACTCATTTGAGTAAGGAGCGGGAAGTGAGTGCGAGCCTGGGGAGTCCCTGCCTCAGGTTCATTGGGTGCAGTAGAAGGAGGTGGGGAAGGAATGTGTAAGTAATCTTTTGCTAAGTTTTATTCCTTGTTCTTTCTCTTCCCCCCTGCCGCTAGCCTGACTGCTACCCTGGCGAGTGTGGGTGCTGCCAGCATTCCCAGCGCTGGCCTTGTGACGATGCTCCTGATTCTGACAGCAGTCGGGCTGCCCACCCAAGACGTCAGCCTCCTCATTGCAGTCGACTGGCTCCTGTGAGTAAAACCTGTGGCATTTCCATGGTTGGCTTCATACAAACAGACCCATCTCACACAGGACTGGTCAACTAAACATAGGGGGCGGCTCATTTGAAGGTGCAGTGCTCAGCAGACACAGTAAGGAGTCTAACAACACCAGGTTAAAGTCCAACAGGTTTATTTGGTAGCACGAGCTTTCGGAGCGCTGCTCCTTCATCAGGTGAGTACAGGATTTGTTTCACAAACAGGGCATATATAGACACAAACTCAATTACAAGATAATGGTTGGAATGCGATTCTTAACATAGAACATAGAACAGTACAGCACAGAACAGGCCCTTCGGCCCACGATGTTGTGCCGAGCTTTATCTGAAACCAAGATCAAGCTATCCCACTCCCTATCATCCTGGTGTGCTCCATGTGCCTATCCAATAACCGCTTAAATGTTCCTAAAGTGTCTGACTCCACTATCACTCCAGGCAGTCCATTCCACACCCCAACCACTCTCTGAGTAAAGAACCTACCTCGGACATCCTTCCTATATCTCCCACCATGAACAGGTAATCAATCAGTAAGGATAGGCAACAACACCTCCTCCACGATCATCCTCAACACCGGTGCCCCACAAGGCTGTGTTCTCAGCCCCCTACTATACTCCTTATACACCTATGACTGTGGCCAAATTCCCCTCCAATTCGATTTTCAAGTTTGCTGGTGACACCACCGAAGTGGGTCGGATCTCAAACAATGATGAGACAGAGTACAGGAATGAGATAGAGAATCTGGTGAACTGATGCGACAACAATAATCTCTCCCTCAATGTCAACAAAACGAAGGAGATTGCTCTCGACTTCAGGAAGCGTAAAGGAGAACATGTCCCTGTCTACATCAACGGGGACGAAGTAGAAAGGGTCGAGATATTCAAGTTTTTAGGTGTCCAGATCACCAACAACCTGTCCTGGTCCCCCCATGCTGACTCTATAGTTAAGAAAGCCCATCAATGCCTCTACTTTCTCAGAAGACTAAGGAAATTTGGCATGTCAGCTATGACTCTCACCAACTTTTACAGATGCACCATAGAAAGCATTCTTTCTGGATGTATCACAGCTTGGTATGGCTCCTGCTCTGCGCAAGACTGCAAGGAACTACAAAAGGTCGTGAATGTAGCCCAATCCATCACGCAAACCAGCCTCCCATCCATTGACTCTGTCTACATTTCCTGCTGCCTCGGCAAAGCAGTCAGCAGCAGCCAGCAACCAGTCTTTTCTCCTTGGAGAGACGTAGGATGAGAGGAGACCTGATAGAGGTATATAAGATGTTGAGAGGCATAGATCGGGTGGACTCTCAGAGGCTTTTTCCCAGGGTGGAAAAAGCTGCTACGAGAGGACACAGGTTTAAGGTGCTGGGGGGTAGGTACATGGGGAGATGTTCGGGGGAGGTTTTTCACACAGAGGGTGGTGGGCGAGTGGAATCGGCTGCCATCAGTGGTGGTGGAGGCAAACTCAATAGGGTCTTTTAAGAGACTCCTGGATGAGTACATGGGACTTAATAAGATTGAGGGTTATAGTTAGGCCTAAAAGGTAGGGATATGTTCGGCACAACTTGTGGGGCTGAAGGGCCTGTTTTGTGCTGTAGTTTTTCTATGTTTCTATGTTTCTATAATCAAGGACCCCACGCACCCCGGGCATTCTCTCTTCCACCTTCTCCCGTCGGGCAGAAGATACAAAACTCTGAGGTCACGCACCAATCGACTCAAGAACAGCTTCTTCCCTGCTGCTGTCAGACTTTTGAATGGACCTACCTTGCATTAAGTTGACCTTTCTCTACACCCTAGCTATGACTGTAATAGTACATTCTGCACTCTCTCCTTTCCTTCTCTATGAACGGTATGTTTTGTCTGTATAGCGCGCAAGAAACAATACTTTTCACTGTGTGTTAATACATGTGACAATAATAAATCAAATCAAATCAAATCAAATACAGATGTAGACAATGTGAGTGGAGAGAGGGTTAAGCACAGGTTAAAGAGATGTGTATTGTCTCAAGCCAGGACAGTTAGTGAGATTTTGCAAGCCCAGGCAAGTCGTGAAGGCTATAGCCCATTGGACTTTAACCTGGTGTTGTGAGACTACTCACTGTGCCTACCCCAGTCCAACACCGGCAACTCCACAGCATGTCCAGCAGACTGATTTACTATAAAGCTTTGACAGCTATTGGCAACAGGAAGGGACAGCAGCAATTCCTTCACGCCACCTATTAAGAGCTAACCTGAAAGCTCCTCTGCTGGTCACATGATTTACGTCCTGGCTACCTCCTCATGAGTGTATCACTTCTTAAAGTGACATCACAACCCATCTGAGCAGGGACATTTTGGAGGATCGATCTAAAAGTGTAGTGTGGATCTGGGGGATGAGCCTGGGGACGCAGGAATGAACATGGGAGCAAAGGGACAGGGAAAGCCATTCAGACCCACAGACTTGTTAGGAACATAGAACAGAGGAGCAGAAGTTGGCAAATTCACCCCTTCGAGCTGTTCCACCATTCAATCAGATAATGGCTGATCTCTCCCTGGTTTCAAATCCACCTCCCCACCTGTCCCCCATACCCCTTTAACCCATTTTTTAATATCAGAAATATATCTATCTCCTTCTTGAAACCATTCAATGATTCAGACTCCACCGCGCGATGGGGCAGCGAGTTCCACAAATTCACCACCCTCTGCGAGAAGTAGTTCCTCCTCATCTCAGTTTTAAATCTACCGCCTCTCAACCTATACCTGTGACCTCTTGTTCGAGATTGCCCCACAAGGGGAAACATTTAGTCACCATTTATTTTATCAATCCCTTAAAAATGTTATATACCTCGATCAGATCCCCCCTCATCCTTCTAAACTCCAGCCAGTACAAACCCAAACTGTTTAATCTCTCCTCATCCGTCAACCCTTTCATCCCGGAATCAACCTGGTGAACCTCCTCTGAACTGGATCAGGATGTTTTGCTGCAATTGTAGAGGGTGTTGGTGAGGCCACACCTGGAGTACTGTGCGCAGTTTTGCTGTCCTTATCTGAGAAGGATGTCCTTGCTATAGAGGGAGTGCAGCGAAGGTTTACCAGGCTGATTCCTGGGATGGCAGGTCTGTCATATGAGGAGAAACTAAGTTGGTTAGAATTATATTCACTGGAGTTTAGAAGAGTGAGAGAGGATCTCATAGCAGCTTATGAAATTCTAACAGGGTTAGAATTCAGAAAGAATGTTCCCGATGGTGGGGGGAGTCCAGAACGAGGGGTCATAGTTTGTGGAAAAGGGGGAATCCTTTTAGAACTGAGGTGAGGAGAACTTTCTTCACCCAGAGAGTGGTGAATGTGTGGAATTCATTACCACAGAAAGTTGAGTGATTTCAAGAAGAAATTAGATATAGCTCTTGAGGCTAAAGGGATCAAGGGATATGGGGGGAAGGGGGGAATCAGGATATTGAATGTGATGATTAAAATGAGTGGCGGAGCAGGCTCGAAGGGCCGAATGGCCTCCACCTGCTTCTAGTTTCTATGTTTCTATGCCTCCAATGCTGCCACATCCTTCCGCAGATAAGGAGACCAAAACTGGACACAATACTCCAGATGTGGTCTCACCAACACCCGATACAATTGCAACAACACTTCTCTACTTTTATACTCCAGTCCTTTTGCAATAAATGCCAACATCCCATTTGCCTTTTTTAAATTATGTGCTGTACCTGCATACCTGTTTCTGCGATTCATTGCCCTGTTATTCAATTGGATCACGGCTGATCCGATTGTGGTCTTAACTCCATTTTCCTGCCTGTCCCTCATAACCTTTGACCCCTTGTCGATCAGAATAATCTCTCTAACTCGGCCTTGGATACATTTAATAACCCCACCCCCACTGCTCGCTGCGGGAGGGAATGCCCCTTGAGAGAACAAAATTCACCTCATCTCAGTTTTAAATAGACAACCCCTAATTTCTACATTGTGGCCCCCAGTTGGATTCGCCATGTTAAAATGCCCTTCAGTGTCCAAAGATGTTAGGGTGATTGGCAGGGTAAATATGTGGGGTTACGGCGATAGGGTATGGGGTAAAGTTTATTTATTAGTGTCACAAATAGGCTTACATTAACACTGCAATAAAGTCACTGTGAAAATCCCCTAGTCACCACACTCTGGCGCCTGTTCGGGTACACTGAGGACGAATTTAGCACGGCCCAATGCACCCTAACCAGCACGTCTTTCAGACTGTGGGAGGAAACCGGAGCACCCGGAGGAAACACACGCAGACACGGGGAGAACATGCAAACTCCACACAGACAGTGACCCAAGCCGGGAATCGAACCTGGGTCCCTGGAGCTGTGAGGTAGCAGTGCTAACCACTGTGCTACCGTGCCGCCCTCAATTCGCTGATCAACCATGATGAAGATGAATGGTGGAGCAGGCTCGAAGGGCCGAATGGCCTCCTACTGCTTGTAGTTTCTATGTTTCTATGCCTCCAATGCCACCACATCCTTCCTCAAATAAGGAGACCAAAACTGGACACAGTACACCAGATGTAGTCTCAGCAACACCCTGGGCCTGGGTAAAAATGATCTGTTGGAGAGACAGTGTGGACTCGATGGGCTAAATGGCCTCCTTCTGGACTGTACGGTTTCTATGATTCTATAATTCTATGAGTGTACTTCCAGACGCCCCGATAGGAAGAAACATCCTCGCAACATTAAGCAACCCCCACTCCGAGATCTTACAGGTTTCGATAAAATGGGTGGCACGGTGGCACAGTGGTTCGCACTGCTGCCTCACGGCGCCAGGGACCCAGGTTCGATTCCCAGCTTGGGTCACTGTCTGTGTGGAGTTTGCACATTCTCCTCGTGTCTGCGTGGGTTTCCTCCAGGTGCTCCGGTTTCCTCCCACAGTCCGAAAGACGTGCTGGTTCGGGTGCATTGGCCGTGCTAAATTCTCCCTCAGTGTACCCGAACAAGCGCCGGAGTGTGGTGACTAGGGGATTTTCACAGTAACTTCATTGCAGTGTGAATGTGACCCTACTTGTGACTAATAAATAAACTTTACTTTTTACTTCACCTCTTAATGACTACAGGCCCAACCTGCTTAACATTTCCTTTATTCCAGAGTCAGGCAATGATCCTTCTCTGAGCTGCCTCTACAGCAATAATGTCCTTTTTTTCAGTGAGGAGACCAAAACTGTACACTGTGCTCCGGATGTGCTCTCATTAAGACCCTGTGTAGCCTGTCAGGAGAAGTTTGCTTCACATCAGGGAGGGTGATTAGAGACGAGTTGGAATCAGTGCTTCGCAGCCACTGAAGTTACCGTTAGAATGAAAGAAAGGCAGCAGCTCGTTTGCGCATAGCAAGATCCCACAAGCAGGTCGTGATAACCTGTTTATTTGTTACGTTCACAGAATCCTTACAGTGCAGAAGGAGGCCATATGGCCCGTCGAGTCTGCACCGACTCTCCGGCAAGAGTTGCACCCAGGCCCGATCCCCATAATCCAGCATATTCACCCCGCAAATCCCCTTAACCTGTACAACTTGGGACACTAAGGGGCAACTCAGCATGGCCAATCCACCTAACCTGCACATCTTTGGACACTAAGGGGCAGTTTAGCATGGCCAATCCTCCTAACCTACACATCTTTGGCTACAAAGGGACAATTTAGCATGGCCAATCCACTTAACCTATACATCTTGGGACACTAAGGGGCAATTTAGCATGGCCAATCCCCCTAACCTGCACATCTTTGGACACTAAGGGGCAGTTTAGCATGGCCAATCCTCCTAACCTACACATCTTTGGCTACAAAGGGACAATTTAGCATGGCCAATCCACTTAACCTACACATCTTGGGACACTAAGGGGCAATTTAGCATGGCCAATCCACCTAACCTGCACATCTCAGGACACTAGGGGGCAATTTAGTGAGGCCAATCCACCTAACCTGCACATCTCGGGACACCAGGGGGCAATTTAGCATGGCCAATCCACCTAACTTACACATTTGGAGTGTGGGAGGAAACCGGAGCACCTGGAGGAAACCCACGTTGACACGGGGAGAAGGTGCAAACTGCACACGGACAGTCATCCAAGGCCGGAATTGAACCCAGATCCCTGGAGCTGCGAGGCAGCAGTGCTAACCACTGTGCCACCACTTCATGGTCACCCCTCAGTATTCTCTTTTTGAGAGAAAACAGCCTGTTCTGCCTTTTCTGACGGGTTTAGTCTGGCAGTCCTGGTTTAATTGTGATTAATGAAGGCCTTGTCTTTGGGCCCTTTTACCTGCCACAAATTTCAACGTCAAGTTTTTTGATATTTGCAGTGATCGTATGAGAACTTCGGTGAATGTGGTGGGCGACTCGTTCGGGGCTGGGATAGTGCACCATCTCTCCGAACTGGAACTGGCGGCCATCGACGCCCAACATTCGGATCAAAACGACCTGGAGATGATTAAACTCCGACCAACACTCGATGATAAGGTCTACAAGATGGAGATCCCGACCCTGCTTCCTTACGCGGGATACAACTCAATACCAACTGAAGATTACGAAGTAAAGTTTCCTTTTGATTTATTTTCCATCAAACGTTCAAGGGTTGGTTGTGCCTACTGGAGAAAGGATAGACTTTTAGATATCGATTTTCACGATCTTAAGACGTCCCAAGGTGCGATGCAGCAATGTGGTCTTCTGGTAGTTTGAATCTCAAGGTCTAACAAGCAACAGTGTGCCAATGACCAGTTAATGTGTGTTATATGTTGACTGAGGGATAAATATTGGGCAGGACACCAGGCGGGACTTCCAGGTTCTTGCCCGAATAAATCCTTCTGCCCGTTGTGGGATGGCACGGTGGCACAATGGTTAGCATTGCTGCCTCACAGCGCCAGGGACCCGGGTACGATTCCCGGCTTGGGTCACTGTCTGTGCGGAGTCTGCGCATTCCCCCTGTGTCTGTGTGGGTTTCCTCCGGGTGCTCTGGTTTCCTCCCACCATCCAAAGATGTGTGGGTTAGGTTGATTGGCCATACTAAATTGCCCCTTTGTGTTAGGGGGAATGTCAGGAAGATTAGTAGGGATAAATATGTTGGGCTATGGGGATAGGACCTGGTTGGGATTGTTGTCAGTGCAGGCTCGATGGGCCAAATGGCCTCCTTGTGCATTGTAGGGATTCTTACTGCCCTCTGAAATGGCCAACCCAGCCACTCAGTTCAAGGGCAACGAGGGATGGGTAATAAATGCTGGCCAGCTGAATAAAACCTCAGACGACAGTTGGGGTCCTTGGTTTAACAAAAGTTGTCATCCCCGGCAGTGCTGCACTCCCTCAGTGTTGCAGTGTCAGCCATCCTTTGCAACCCTGCCAGGGGTATTCTCCTCACTTGGGTTTCTCCGTACAGATATCAAACACCTCAAAATCATCCTGCATTGCCTATATGGTAAAGTCTTGGGAAACTACTCCAGTTGACTAATTCTGGCCTAGCAAACATAGAATATTTACGAGACAGAAGGAGATCACTGAGGCACACGGTGGCACGATGGTTAGCACTGCTGCCTCACAGCGCCAAGGATCCAGATTCGAATTCGGCCTCGGGTCACTGTCCATGTGGAGCTTACACATTCTTCCCGTGTCTGCATGGGTTTCCTCCGGGTATTCCGGTTTCCTCCGAAAGTCCAAAGGTGTACAGGTTCGGTGGATTGGCCACGCTAAATTGAGCCTTAGGCCGAAAGTTTCCCGGCATGCCCGTCCCGATTCCGGGGGTAGGCGAGGCTCGGAGAACGGCATTCTCTGTTGGCCTCGGGGGGGATTGTACAAACCTCGGGGAGACGTACCGGTAAAATTCCACCCTTAGTGGCCAAAGATGTGCGGGTTAGGTGGATTGGCCATGCTAAATTGCCCCTTAGTGTCACAAGATCTGTTGGTTAGGTGGATTGGCCATTGGGAGATGTGTGAGGTAATGGAGATAGGGCGGGGGAGAAGGCCTGGGTAAGATACTCTTTCAGAGAGCCGGTGCTAACACAATGGGCCGAATAGCCTCCATCTGCACTATAGGGATTCTATGGCCGGAATTTTCCGACCATTCACCCCAGCGGGATTTTCCCATCCTGCTGCAGTGAACGGAGATTTGGCTGGTCGCCAACTTTTCCGTTTTCCTGGCAGCGGGAGCGTGGTGTGAATGGGTGGTGGAATCGCGCCCAATGATTCTAGGCAGGGGGGGGGGAGTTTTCCCATTCTGCCCGCCACGGGAATGGTAGTGGGCGGAGGGCTGGACCATGCAAAGGTCCATTGACCTGGGGTGGGATTTTCCGGTGTTGGGGCGAGTGTACTGGACATTCCTGCCCCAAGAGTCATGATGTGTGTTACAGAATTCCCAAACCGCTGTTCTGTTCTTGTCGGCACAGTGCTGAGTCCAGTTCAGTTTCTGGTCAAGAGTAACCCCCAGAGTGTTGATAGTGAAGGGATTCAGCGATGGTTATCGAGTGCCAAGGGAAGATGGTTCGATTGTCTCTTCAGTTGGAGATGGTCATTGCCTGGCACTTGTGTTTTCTTTTATTCATTTATGGGACATGGGCATCGCTGGCTGGGCCAGCATTTATTGCCCATCCCTAGTTGCCCTTGAACTGAGTGGCTTTCTTGGCCATTTCAGAGGGCATTTGAGAGTTAGCCACATTGCTGTGGTTCTGGAGTCACATGTAGGCCAGACCGGGTAAGGACGGCAGATTTCCTTCCCTAAAGGGACATTAGTGAACCGGATGGGTTTTTCCAACAATCAACAATGGGTTATCAGTAGATTCTTAATTCCAAATATTTTTTATTGAATTCAACTTCCACCATCTACCGTGGCGGGATTCAAACCCGGGTCTCCAGAGCGTTAGCTGAGGTTCTGGGTTAACAGCCCAGCGGTGGGCGGCACAGTGGCACAGTGGCACCGCTACTGCCTCACAGGGACCCGGGTTTGATTCCCGGCTCGGGTCACTGTCTGTGCGGAGTCTGCTGTGGCGGGATTTGAACCCAGGTCCCCAGTTGAGTTTCTGGATTAATAGTCCAGTGATAATACCAGTAGGCCTTCCCCCTGTGGCGTGAATGTTACTGATTACTGATTATGGCAACGTCTTCTTACAGACCACAGACATCAAGTATGACGGTACTGAACAAGATGAGGAAGAGACCGGGGATCTAAAGGAACCAGAGGATTTGAATAGCGAAGAAACAAAAACACTGCCCAATTGTGATAAGGAAAAAGCATTTGAAGAGAGGGGGAAAAATGGAGATAAGGAATAATGTAACCAGGTTCTGTGAATTTTTAAAATAAGTATTTTCCCTTCTTAGAGAGCAAAAAAAAACCCTTTAGTTTTAAATAGAGGCACTTTACAAAGTACTTAACAGTCAATCCAGTGTTAGATGACTAACTCATATTGTTGGTAAGGTCTGTCAGATGAGTTCCCGCATTAAGATTTATGAAGGAAGAACTTCAGTACAGATTCGGGTTGTCAATGCTCCAAGATCACCCTTTGAGTGTCCGAGACCCTGCTCTGAGAAACTGGGAGAAAGGGACTTAGAAATTGTGTTTTTTTTTAATTGCCGTAGTCACCTCTGTTTGGAGGTTATGAGTGGGTTTAAGGAAAGGGACATCAGTCAGGAATCATCCATTAAGGTAACTGAAATAATTTTGCCGCCCCACCCGCCACGGGAATCGGAGCGAGGGGCGGATCGCGGAAAGATCTGTTGACCTCGGGCGGGATTTTATGGTTCCGGGACGAGCGAGGTTATAAAATCCTGCCCCGAGCGTCTATTTGCTTTCCGATTGGACAGGGGTAGGTGGTGATGGGTTGGGGTCAAGGATGGGTGACCAATGGCAGCCAGAGCTAATGCAACCACACCTCCAAGAAGGTGTCCCAAGTCGAGTTGGCAACCCTTGAGTGCTTAAATCTTGTGGGAAAGACTGACATCTCGATGGGAGGGAGAGAAGGAGGGAGGAATAGCGCAATAATTAACTGAGCCAAGAAAGTGTGAGAGAAAGGAAGCAATAGTGAAACTGTGTACATATATATATGTGTGTGTTGCTAAATGTATTACTTGAATTTAATTGATGTAAGCTGAAGATGTGTCTGTACATAATTCCAACGATATTGTTTAGACGCGATATACAGTTTCTTTTTTTTGGTCCAAATTTGCTGTAAATTTTGAGTTGCTTAGTCAGACCTGATGAATCCTATGGCACTGGGTGAAGGAGAACGATGGACATTCGTTGCCAAGGTGAGGCCATTGCTTCTTGAACCCTGCAGTGCATTATGGGAAGGAAGCCCTCATTGCTGTCATGGCGCCTTGGCTAGCTGTGTCAAAGCACGTTGGGTCACGCTTTGCAACCGGCCACCAGATGTGGCCTCGAATCTCGGGATGCTGGAGCACGTTGTAGGATAACCTTTACTTGCTCTGGGCATCAGCGTGAACTCAATAAAGGGCTTTCACATCTGAGGAACAATTGGCCATGGTCTTGGCAGGAGGAACGTTTTAAGTATCTAAGCTAGTGCGGAAAGGGTAACTTGGGAATGCTACGTCAATCTGAGCTGCAACATGAAAGGGCATGAGTTGGCTTAGAAAGAAAATGTACAGGAAGAGCGATTGACAAACAGGAACTGATTCTCGACCCTTGGAATCCGTTGAGGACTAATTGGGATGCCACGATGAAAGGGAACTGGAGACTGGATCCAAAAGGAGGGAGGTGGAAAGTCTTGCCTCTCCCCCTCTTGGGGCGTCCCGGGATCCTACACAACAGCAGGTGCCCATTCCACCGATTGTACCTGGGTAGCACGGTGGTTAGCACTGCTGCCTCACAGTGCCAGGGACCCGGGTTCGATTCCCGGCTTGGGTCACTGCCTGTGCGGAGTCTGCACGTTCTCCCCGTGTCTGCGTGGGTTTCCTCCAGGTGCTCTGGTTTCCTTCCACAGTCCGAAGGACGTGCGGGTTAGGTTGATTGGCCGTGCTAAATTGACTCTTAGTGTCAGGGGGATGAGCTAGGGTAAATGCGTAGGGTTATGGGAATGGGGCCTGGGTGGGATTGTGGTTGGTGCAGACTCGATGGGCCAAATGCCTCCTTCTGCGCTGTAGGGATTCTATTGCTGTGCTGTCCCCCTGAACGCATTGTCCAACCAACTCCATTCAACAACTGATTCCCCCCTGCTAAGCTGGCAAATTTCTCCTTTCCCGAGTAAGATTACCTCAGAGAGTTCTGAAGGAATTGCACCCCCCCCCTACCCCCCCCCCCCCCCCCCCCCCCCCCGTTTTCTTAGCCAATACATCCCAGGTTAGAACAACCCACTAGGCAAAGAACTTTCTTCACTCTCTCCCCGTTTGCCAGTTATTTTGAGTCGGAAGACCTTTAACTCCTGACCCGTTTACCAGATTGGAAAATCTGTCCCAACTTGCTCGATCAAAACTCCCATTTCTTGAGAGAAAAATTCCTTCCTGAAATCCGTCTTCAATGAATGCCCCTTAATTCTGAGGCTATTGCCTCTGGGCCTAAACGCCCCCCCCCCCGCCCCCCCCCCTCCCACCCCCGTCCCCCATGAGTGGAATCATCCTCCCAACATTCACCCTGTCGAACCCCTGAATTTCACATATCAACTCTCAAACTCCTGAACTTCATGGAGAGACAGGATTTGATCGGGTCACCGTGGAGATGGGATGGGAGACATCAGAATTAGAGGCCATAAGTATGACTCAGTCACCAATGAATCCAATCGGGAATTCGGGAGAAACTTTGTTACCCAGAGAGTGACGAGAATATGGAACTCACGACCACAGGAAGTGATTGAGGTGAATAGTATGGAAAAATTGAAGGGGACATTACATAGAAAATAGGAGCAGGAGGAGGCCATTCAGCCCCCTGAGCCTGCGCCACCATTCAATATGATCATGGTTGATCATGTATTTTCAGTATCCCACTCCCACTTTCTCTCCGTACCTCTTGATCCCTTCAGCCACAGGGGCCACGTCCGGCTCCCTCTTGAACATATCTGACGAACTGGCCCCCAGCAGCTTTCTGTGGTAGAGAATTCCACAGCTTCACAACTCTCTGAGTGAAGACGTTCTTCCTCATCTCAGTCCTGAATGGCTTACCCCCTATTCTTAGACTGTGACCCCTAGTTCTTCACCTCCTCAACATTGGGAACATTCTTCCCACATCCAGCCTGTCCAGTCCCATCAGGATTTTATATGTTTCCATGGGATCCCCTCTCGTTCTTCTAAATTCCAGTGTGTACAAGCCCAGTCGATCCAGTCTCTCTTCATATGTCAGTTCTGCCATTCCGGGAATCAGTCTGGTGAACCTTCGCTGGACTCCCTCAACAGCAAGAATCATAGAATAAAATCCTACAGTGCAGAAGGAGGCCATTTGGCCCACCGAGTCTGCATCGACCACAATCCCACCCAGGCCCTATCCCCATAACCCTACGCATTTACCCTAGCTAGTCCCTCTGACACTAAGGAGCAATTTAGCTCCTAATCCACCTAATCTGCACATCTTTGGACTGTGAGAGGAAACCAGAGCACCCGAAGGAAACCCACACAGATGGGGGAGCATGGGCAGACTCCGCACAGACAGTGACCCAAGTTGGGAATCGAACCCGGGTCCTTGGCGCTGTGAGGCAGCAGCGCTAACCACTGTGCCACCGTGCCGTGCTGGTTGTGTCTATGCTCCCATGGGGTGAATTCTACACATCGCCATCCTCATCAAGAAATCCAGGTGGCGAAGGATTGACGCTGAACCCAAATCTTCCCACACTTTATAAACTTTTTATTTGCAGAGATGCACCTTACAAGCATCGATCTCCAAACCCAGCCACCAGTCCGCCCCTATAAACCTTCCTGAGCTAAATGAATAAATCAGTTAGAAAGGGGGACAAATTAGCGTCGTAACAAGAGGCCAAATGAACCAATGAAAATGGACGACCCCTTAAAGGGACACTGTAACTAAAGGGCCAAATGTTAAAGGGAACCTACAAGAATAGAATTAAAATACAATTGTCAAGGTCAATAATGCACCCTCCTCCCCAAGGTGCCTACCAATCATGGAATGTCTTCTGCCCCTGCATAAATAAGGGGATGGCGCAGTGGTTGGCGCTGCTGCCTCACAGCGCCAGGGAGCCGAGTTCAATTCCCGGCTTGGGTCACAATCTATGCACAGTCTGTACTCTCTCTCTGTGTCTGCGTGGGGTTCCTCCGGGTGCTCCGGTTTCCTCCCACAGTCTGAAAGACGCGCTGGTTAGGGTGCATTGGCCATGCTAAATTCTCCCTCAGTGTACCCGAACAGGCGCTGGAGTGTGGCGACTCGGGGATTTTCACAGTAACTTAATTGCCATGTTAGTGTAAGCCTTACTTGTGACACAAATAAATAAACTTTACAAGTGAATCTTCAGTTGACACCAGACATTGACCACACTCAATCACGACGCAATTAATATTCACCTCCCCGGCTCCCGGAAGTGATAATCTTTCCCAAATCATCAAATTTGGTCTGAAACCGGTTTGCGTTCGGTGGGCACGCTGGGGTCTGTCTAACAGAGGGCGAAGGGGAGGAAGATGGCACGGCAAAAGGGCATCCAGGTCTCCCCACTACTGGATATAGGGGGGGAAAAAACAGGAAAAGAATCCTTATGGGAAAAGCCTGAGCTTTCGTGTTGCTGTTTCCCTTCGTTGAACGTGCCGGAGTAACAGGAAGAGTGAGATCTCCATGTGACACCAGGCAGGGGGCAGTGTGGGAGGGGGTGGGTGCAGGTGAGAGGGGGAGTAGGGGCATCACCTCTCTCACTGGACTGACAGGGCCTCTTGGAGGGAGTTGGTTCTCATCATCCAGTGTGTGTGTGTGTGTCTTTATAAAGTATCGGGCTGTAGTCTCAGTTCTGTAGCTGGTAGCGGCCATGCGGTCCTGTGCAACCTGCACCATGTACCTGCTGTCCCAGTGTTCCTGCTGTCATTCTGTGTCGTTCTAATAAACATTTCGGTGCTGTTCTGTCCCTGGAAACTTCTCCATTCTTTTGTGACTTGAAGCAACTATTCTTTCAGAAATATCCTTTTTCTTAAAGGCGGCACGGTGGCACAGTGGTTAGCGCTGCTGCCTCACAGCGCCAGGGACCCAGGTTCGATTCCCGGCTTGGGTCGCTGTCTGTGTGGAGTTTGCACGTTCTCCCCGTGTCTGCGTGGGTTTCCTCCGGGTGCTCCGGTTTCCTCCCACAGTCTGGACACCTGTGGGTTAGGTGCATTGGCCGTGCTAAATTGCTCCTCAGTGTCAGGGGGATGTCAGGGGGTCTAGCTAGTGTAAAAGCATGGGGTTCCGGACATAGGGCCTGGGTGGGATTGTGGTCGGTGCAGACCCAATGGGCTGAATGGCCTCCTTCGGCACTGTAGGGATTCTATGATCCTATTTAAATCCTCGGCCTGCATTTGTTGTCCAACAATTGAGTGGCGTGGGCACCCAGAAACCCAGATCATAGAGTCATAGAAACCCTACAGTGCAGAAGGAGGCCATTCAGCCCATTGGGTTTGCACTGGCCACAATCCCACCCGGGCCCTATCCCCATAGCCCCATGCATTTACCCTAGCTAGTCCCCCTGACACTAAGGAGAAATTTCGCATGGCCAATCCACCTAATCCGCACATCTTTGGAGTGTGGGAGGAAACCGGAGAACCCGGAGGAAACCCACGCAGACACGGGGAGAACGTGCAAACTCCATACAGACAGTGACCCAAGCAGGAATCGAACCAGGGTTCCTGGCACCGTGAGGCAGCAGTGCTAGCCACCGTGCCGCCGTGGTTAAAAGATTTGCACTGAAATATCCAACGCACACATCATTTTCCTTCGTGCATGCAGTGATGTACATGGACGTATGTTCAACCTCTTCAAGGCGTACTGCAACAGTGGGGAGATCAAACGCAGGCAGGGTGACCGCTTTGCTGAACACTTTCGGTCCGTCCGCAAGCAGGACCCAGACCCTCCTGTCGCGTGCCTCTTCAAGACCACCCTGCTCTCCTGTCCACATCTTCGTCCTTGGCCTTTTGCAATGTTCTAGCGATCCCCAACGCCAACTGGAGGAACTCATCTTCCAATTGGACACTTTACATTGAGTTCAACAACTTCAGAGCATGAATTCTCCCCTCCACCTTCACCCCATTTCCACTTATTTTATATCATTTCGGTTTTATCTTAATTAATTCGTGAGACATGGGCGTCGCTGGCTGGGCCAGCATTTGTTGCCCTTCCCTTGTTGCCCGAGGGCAGTTGAGAGTCAACCACATTGCTGTGGCTCTGGAGTCACATGTAGGCCAGACTGGGTAAGGACGGCAGATTTCCTTCCCTAAAGGACATTAGTGAACCAGATGGGTTTTTCCGACAATGGGTCATCAGTAGATTCTTAATTCCAGATATTTTTTATTGAATTCAAATTCCACCATCTGCCGTGGCGGGATTCGAACCCAGAACATCAGCTGAGTTTCTGGATTAATAGTCTAGCGATAATACCACTAGGCTATTGCCTTCCCATTTTAGAATGGAACATTCTGGAAGGTTAATAAGGCATTTTCATTCTCTATTGTGATCTTTTCATAATTCCTACAAGCCAGGGAGAGACTCAAGAAAGTGTTCCTTCTGTCTAAGCTTTGAAATTATACTCTGCAATATAACTGGTGAAAACTTTAGGCCCTCTAGTATCTTCATGCAGGAGTTAACCAGCTTATTTTATCAAATCACTGTTGAAATAACTTTACTTTCTTGAGAGGAATGTTGGGTGGCGCGGTGGCACAGTGGTTAGCACTACTGCCTCATAGTGCCAGGGACCCAGGTTCGATTCGCAGCTTGGGTCACTGTCTGTGTGGAGTTTGCACGTTCTCCCCGTGTCTGCGTGGGTTTCCTCCGGGTGCTCCGGTTTCCTCCCACAGTCTGAAAGACATGCTGGTTAGGGTGCATTGATCCAAATGGGTACCTGAGTGTGGCGACCAGGGGAATTTCACAGTAACTTCATTGCAGTGTTAATGTAAGCCTTACTTGTGACTAATAAATAAACGTTAATTTTGAAGGGAATATAAATGATGATACAGAAAGCTGAGAAGGCGCTAAAAGTGTCCATTAAGTGATCAGGATGCGTGATTGGCAGAACAGAGGTACAGATGGTTAGGGGACTGCCTTAGGAATGTGGTTTTTCCAACAATCGTCAGGGCGGCAGGGTGGTTAGCACTGCTGCCTCACAGCTCTAGGGACCTGGGTTCAATTCCTGGCTTGGGTCACTGTCTTTGCAGAGTCTGTACGTTCTCCCCGTGTCTGCGTGGGCTTTCCTCCGGGTGCTCCGGTTTCCTCCCACAGTCCGAAAGATGTGCTGGTTAGGTGCATTGGCCAATGTTAAATTCTCCCTCAGTGTAACCGAACAGGTGCCGGAGTGTGGTGACTGGAGGATTTTCACAGTAACTTCATTGCGGTGTTAATGTAAGCCTTACTTGTGACACGAATAAATAAACTTTCCTTCTTTCCTGTGAATTCTATGAAAGCTTTGTCTGTATAGAGAGCAAGAAACAATACTTTTCGCTGTGTCCCAATACACGTGACAATAATAAATCAAATCAAGTTGCGCTCTTCGATCAACAGGAGAGAAGAAGATAAATAGATTTGCAAACAATGAAGGTATTTGGAGCGGTGACTACATTTTAACACCAAAGCACGGACAGCCCATTTCCATTGGATATCACTGTACATTTTATTGACATTACACAGAAGGAGGCAGACTGGACACCGGCACACACCCGTCCTGCTTTGGAAACTGAAAAATAAATAGCAGCAATCAGGTTCGCCGGCAACAATCCATTTACCGTCAATCAGGGCAAACTCAGGCTTCCGCTCAGACGGCTTAAATCCGTAACAAATCGCCAAACTGAGGGAGCAGCAGCACTCGGAGAGACGGTAAGCTCATCCCGTCACGGCGGGCCACCGCTGAATCCGACCGCAAAATTTCCCGGCTCAACACTACATTCTAGTTATTGATTTCAACGCCTGATTATGAGTCACTATTTAGCAATAAATACGCAGGAGTCATCTTGGCTACATAACAGGGTAAGAGTCATCGAATCCATAGAATCCCTACAGTGCAGAAGGAGGCCATTCAACCCATCGAGTCTGCACCGACCACCATCCCACCCAGGCCCACTCGCCGTAACCCCTCATATTTACGCTGCTAATCACCCTGACACTAAGGGACAATTTAGCATGGTCAATCCACCTAACCTGCACATCTTTGGACACTAAGGGACAATTTAGCATGGTCAATCCACCTAACCTGCACATCTTTGGACACTAAGGGGCAATTTAGCATGGCCAATCCACCTAACCTGCACATCTTTGGACACTAAGGGGCAATTTAGCATGGCCAATCCGCCTAACCCGCACATCTTTGGACACTAAGGAGCAATTTACCATGGCCAATCCACCTAACCTGCACATCTTTGGACACTAAGGGGCAATTTAGCATGGCCAATCCGCCTAACCCGCACATCTTTGGACACTAAGGAGCAATTTACCATGGCCAATCCACCTAACCCGCGCATCTTTGGACACTAAGGGGCAATTTAGCATGGCCAATCCACCTAACCCGCACATCTTTGGACACTAAGGGGCAATGTAGCATGGCCAATCCACCTAACTTGCGCATCTTTGGACACTAAGGGGCAATTTAGCATGGCCAATCCACCTAACCCGCACATCTTTGGACAGTAAGGGGCAATTTAACATGGCCAATCCACCTAACCCCACACATCTTTCGGACTGTGGGAGGAAACTGGAGCAACTGGAGGAAACCCACGCAGACACGGGGAGAACGTGCAGACTCCACACAGACAGTGACCCAAACCGGGGAATCGAACCCGGGTCCCTGGCTGCTGTGCTAACCACTGTGCCGCCGTGCCGCCCTGACGATAGTCGGAAAAACCCATCTGGTTCATTAATGTCCCTTCAGGGAAGGAAATCTGCCGTCCTTAACCAGTCTGGCCTACATGTGACTCCAGGCCCACAGCAATGTGGTTGACTCTCAACTGCCCTCCAAGGGCAACTAGGGATGGGGTAACGGTACAGGCAAGTGTAAGGCTACATCTATTGGAAGGCTAGGCTCAGTTCTCTCCACCAATAGCTGCAAGCAACAAAAAAAGGGGAAGGCTTTTCTAAACAAGAAGGGCCTTGCTGCTGTAAACATTCAACACCATATATAGAAATCTTCATCAACCCTACATTGCACAGGTTTCAAAATTCATTATATATTTATAACTGAATAAGCGTACATTCATAAAAATGCATTTCTGAATATATCAAAACCTTATCAGAAGCTTTTATAATAGCCCGTAGGGGATGAAGTCATACGGATCTGAGATTGGTGTCAGGTTGGAAAATGGCCGCCTCTCTAGCGCAATAGAACGGATTCAGGTTTGGTCACTGGGGGAACTGCCACCAGTCTGCGGCCTTGAATAAAGGAAGCAATATATTCTATTCGTAAACCTTCCTCTGGCGGGTTCGACTCATAGTCATAGGGAGGCCCTATCCTCTACAATACCCTCCAAGGGTTTGATATTGTTTTAAAACTAGCACTGCTGCCTCACAGCACCAGGGATCCAGGTTTGATTCCGGGCTTGGGTGACTCTCTGACTGATGTTTGCACGTTCTCCCCGTGTCTGCGTGGGTTTCTTCCGGGTGCTCCGATTTCCTCCCACAGTCCAAAGATATGTGAGTTAGGTTGATTTACCATGCTAAATTGCCCCTCAGTGTCAGGGGGATTAGCTAGGGTAAATGCGTGGAGTTATGGGAATAGGGCCTGGGTGGGATTGTGGTCGATGCAGACCCGATCGGCCAAATGGCCTCCTTCTGCACTGTAGGGATCCTATGAAAGGATTCTATTCATTCTATTCATACGTTAGGAACAAAAGAGTTGTCAGGGAAAAAATTGGACCTCTCAGGGACATAGGAGGGGAATTATGCTTAGAACCCAAGGGAATAGGGGAGATCCTCAATGAATACTTTGCATCGGTATTCACGAAGGAGAGGGGCGTGTTAACCGGGAGTGTCTCGGAGGGAGGTGTTGACCCGTTAGAGAAAATCTCCATTACAAGAGAGGAAGTGTTAGGTTTTTTAGGGAACATTAAAACTGACAAAGCCCCAGGGGCTGATGGCATCTATCCTCGACTGCTCAGGGAGACGAGAGATGAAATTGCTGGGCCTCTGACGGAAATCTTTGTCGCTTCTTTGGACACGGGTGAGGTCCCTGAGGATTGGAGGATAGTGAATGTGGTCCCGTTGTTTAAGAAGGGTAGCAGGGATAACCCAGGAAATTATAGGCCGGTGAGCTTGACGTCCGTGGTAGGGAAGTTGTTGGAGAGGATTCTTAGAGACAGGATGTATGTGCATTTAGAACGGAACAATCTCATTAGTGACAGACAGCATGGTTTTGTAAGAGGGAGGTCGTGCCTTACAAATTTGGTGGAGTTTTTTGAGGAAGTGACAAAAACGGTTGATGAAGGGAGGGCCGAGGATGTCGTCTATATGGATTTCAGTAAGGCATTTGACAAAGTCCCACATGGCAGGTTGGTTAAGAAGGTTAAGGCTCATGGGATACAAGGAGAAGTGGCTAGATGGGTGGAGAACTGGCTTGGCCATAGGAGACAGAGGGTAGTGGTCGAAGGGTCTTTTTCCGGCTGGAGGTCTGTGACCAGTGGTGTTCCGCAGGGCTCTGTACTGGGACCTCTGCTATTTGTGATATATATAAATGATTTGGAAGAAGGTGTAACTGGTGTAATCAGCAAGTTTGCGGATGACACGAAGATGGCTGGACTTGCGGATAGCGAAGAGCATTGTCGGGCAATACAGCAGAATATAGATAGGCTGGAAAATTGGGCGGAGAGGTGGCAGATGGAGTTTAATCCGGATAAATGCGAAGTGATGCATTTTGGAAGAAATAATGTAGGGAGGAGTTATACAATAAATGGCAGAGTCATCAGGAGTATAGAAACACAGAGGGACATAGGTGTGCAAGTCCACAAATCCTTGAAGGTGGCAACACAGGTGGAGAAGGTGGTGAAGAAGGCATATGGTATGCTTGCCTTTATAGGACGGGGGTATAGAGTATAAAAGCTGGAGTCTGATGATGCAGCTGTATAGAACGCTGGTTAGGCCACATTTGGAGTACTGCGTCCAGTTCTGGTCGCCGCACTACCAGAAGGACGTGGAGGCGTTAGAGAGAGTGCAGAGAAGGTTTACCAGGATGTTGCCTGGTATGGAGGGTCTTAGCTATGAGGAGAGATTGGGTAGACTGGGGTTGTTCTCCTTGGAAAGACGGAGAATGAGGGGAGATCTAATAGAGGTGTACACGATTATGAAGGGTATAGGGTGAACAGTGGGAAGCTTTTTCCCAGGTCGGAGGTGACGATCACGAGAGGTCACGGGCTCAACGTGAGAGGGGCGAAGTATAACTCAGATATCAGAGGGACGTTTTTTACACAGAGGGTGGTGGGGGCCTGGAATGCGCTGCCAAGTAGGGTGGTGGAGGCAGGCACGCTGACATCGTTTAAGACTTACCTGGATAGTCACATGAGCAGCCTGGGAATGGAGGGATACAAACGATTGGTCTAGTTGGACCAAGGAGTGGCACAGGCTTGGAGGGCCGAAGGGCCTGTTTCCTGTGCTGTACTGTTCTTTGTTCTTTGTTCTTTGAAAACAGTAAGGGTGGCTCAGTGGTTAGCACTGCTGCCTCACAGCGCCAGGGACCTGGGTTCGATTCCAGGCTTGGGTCAGTGTCTGTGTGGAGTTTGCACATTCTCTCCGTGTCTGCGTGGGTTTCCTCCAGGTGCTCCGGTTTCCTCCCACAGTCCGAAAGATGTGCTGGTTAGGTGCATTGGCCATGCTAAATTCTCCCTCAGTGTACCCGAACAGATGCTGGAGTGTGGCAACTAGGGGATTTTCACAGTAACTTCATTGCGGTGTTAATGTAAGCCTACTTGTGACACTAATAAATAAACTTTACTTTTTTACTTTAAAAGTTATTTGTATTTTACCCCTTCGTGCCCTCCTATCCTCCATGTTTACTCGAGGGCGCAGAGATAAAATGGAAGACTCTCTCCATTCCCGTCTTGCCCACCACAGGAATCGGAGCGAGCGGGACACGGACCATGCAAATGTCCGTTGACCTTTGATACAGGTCAACGGATCTTCCGGTCTTGGGGCGAGCACGGCCGGATAACCTCATCCATGGTTTTCAGTTAGATGCCTGCTGGCTCTTGGGGGGTAGTGAAGGTGATCGGACCCCCTATGAGACAAAACCGCCAGAGGAATGTTTACAAAAATAAAATAGTGCTTCCTTTGTTCAAAGGCACAGATTGGTTCGCAGTTC
Organism: Mustelus asterias; assembly: GCF_964213995.1. Taxonomy (NCBI): domain Eukaryota; kingdom Metazoa; phylum Chordata; class Chondrichthyes; order Carcharhiniformes; family Triakidae; genus Mustelus; species Mustelus asterias. The sequence goes on along the minus strand of NC_135821.1, from coordinate 2,635,338 downwards.
CCCAGTGACCAGACCTGAAACCATTCTATTGCACTGGAGAGGCGGCCATTTTCCAATCAGATACCAATTCCGGATCAGTGCAACTTTATCCCCCAAAATGGCTAATTCTTATCAAAAGGAAATATGTGTGGAAGTGAAAACCAATCTACATTCTATGTACAATTATTCTTTGGTCACTTCTGGTGTTACGAATCTTACAATACTAATGCCGCACATCTGCGCGCCTCCATCACGGCAGCTGAGGTGTCCAAGGATGTGCCTGACAACAATTCAAGTCCATGCATTTGGAAGAAGTGCATTTTTCCCCTCCCCGTTCTCACAAGGTTGACATCTTTATTTCCGAGTCCACCTTTTTCTTCTGCTTTTCCATGATGGCCTCCAACTCAGTAATGGTCCTTTCATCCTGTAAGAAATCCGTCAACAGGAACACTCTTTAGGAATTGGAAAAGGCCCGCTTAGGCCCAACTGGGCCTTCCGTTCTTGATTGCGCGACATGACAGAAGGATCGAGTAAACTTAAGCCCGAGGGGGAGGCGATGCCCAGTGGAAGGAAATCTGCTGTCCTTACTTGGGTCTGGCCTACATGAAGATCAACCATTGTCTCTCTCTAGAGGCCGTGTTCCATCGGCTGGCCACTCGCTCAGCTAACACTGGAGAAGGCGGATACAATTTTGTATTTTAAAAAGCGTTTAGACAGTTACATGGGTAAGATGGGTATAGAGGGATATGGGCCAAACGTGGGCAATTGGGACTGGCTTAGGGGTTTTTTAAAAAAGGGCGGCATGGACAAGTTGGGCCGAAGGGCCTGTTTCCATGCTGTAAATCTCTATGACTCTTTTGTTTTAGCTCAGGCCATTTTGAGCGCAGCTTAGTTTACCTCTGGTGGTCATGCACTGGGTAGCAATGTGGACCTTAGTGTTAATGTAAGCTGACCTGTGACAATAATGAATAAACTTAAACTTATTTCCTCGATCCTCCAACCATTGCTACACAGTTTTAAAGTTTATTTTTTATTAGTGTCACAAGTCGGCTTACATTAACACTGCGGCGAAGTTACTGTGAAAATCCCCTAGTTGCCACACTCCGGCACCTGTTCGGGTACACTGAGGGAGAATTTAGCACGGCCAATGCACGGTGGCACAGTGGTTGCTGCACACATATCCCACACAAGGGCAAAAGTGATCAATTCCTTGGCATTTGGTTCTGTCCGGTCTGTGGGTGTCTGAGTGTGGGCTGGAGTATCTACATCAACGTATATGGGGCAGCACGGTGGCACAGTGGGTTAGCACTGCTGCCTCACAGTACCAGGCACCTGGGTTCGATTCCCGGCTTGGGTCACTGTCTGTGTGGAGTCTGCACGTTCTCCCCGTGTCTGCGTGGGTTTCCTCCGGGTGCTCCGGTTTCCTCCCACAGTCCGAAAGACGTGCTGGTTAGGGTGCACTGGCCATGCTAAATTCTCCCTCAGTGTACTCGAACAGGTGCCGGAGTGCGGCGACTAGGGGATTTTCACAGTAACTTCATTGCAGTGTTAATGTAAGCCGACTTGTGACACAAGAACCCTACAGTGCAGAAGGAGGCCATTTGGCCGATCGAGTCTGCACCGACCACATTCCCACCCAGCCCCTATCCCCGTAGCCCCACATATTTGCCCTGCTAATCCCCCTGACACCAAGGGGCAATTTATCACGGCCAATCAACCTAACTAGCACGTCTTTCGGACAGCGGGAGGAAACCGGAGCACCCGGAGGAAACCCATGCAGACACGGGGAAAATGTGCAGACTCCGCAAAGTCACCCAAAGCCGGGAATCGAACCCAGGTCCCTGGTGCTGAGGCGGCAGTGCTAACCACTGTGCCACCGTGCCCCCGGGAATCGAACCCGGGACCCTGGTGCTGAGGCGGCAGTGCTAACCACTGTGCCACCGTGCCGCCCTGCGGAGATCGTGTTCCCACAGACACCTCTCTCCAAATGCCCCCTCACCCTCGCCATTGGAAAATCTCTCCTTACAGACCCAGGGGTTAACTGAAATCCTTTCATTCGGTCTCCCGGGAATGTCCCATTGTAACTGATTGTCCTCCCCCCCCCCCCCCCCCCCCCCCCCCCCCCCCCCCCGCCCGATACATCCCCCCCGCCCGATACATAAAGTAACAGGAATATCCCCTTACCTCGAGCAGTGATTTCTGGACCATGATTTGGCTGTAGACACGAGAGCCTTCCTCCGGACTCACCGACCTCAATTCATCCTTCTGCAGGGAGAATAGTTGAGCGCCTGTCAGAATCCCAAGAGACTTGACCGTCCTGGGAGGGGGAGACAGAGAGAGAGAGAGATCAGAGATATGAAGAGATGACACCAGTTCTACGACTGAGATCCTCCATCCCCGTCCGTGGCTGATGTTTTCCATTCCCGCTGCAAGAGAATGGAATTTTGGCTGGAAGACCAAATTTTCCATTCTCGCTGGCAAGGGGGTCCCACCACCAATGAGATTGGAGAATTTATTTATTCGTCACAGGTAGGCTTACATTAACACTGCAATGAAGTTACTGTGATCGGTAAGGAGATCAAAGGTGACGGGGAAAAGGCGGGAGAGTGGGATTGAGAAACATATCAGCCATGATCAAATGGCGGAGCAGATGTAATGGGCCGAATGGCCTAATTCTGCTCCTATGTCTTACAGTCTTCAACCTGAGGGAGAAGCCATGGCCTAGTGGTGTTATCACTGGAGTTTTAAAGTTTTATTTATTGGTGTCACAAGTAAGCTTACATTAACACTGCAATGAAGTTACTCTGAAAATCCCCCAGTCGCCACACTCCGGCGCCTGTTCGGGTACACTGAGGGAGAATTTAGCACGGCCAATGCACCCTAACCAGCACGTCTTTCGGACTGTGGGAGGAAACCGGAGCACCCGGAGGAAACCCATGCAGACACGGGGAGAGCGTGCAGACTCCGCACAGACAGTGACCCGAGCCGGGAATCGAACCCAGGTCCCTGACTCTGTGAGGCAGCAGCATTAACCACTGTGCTGCCCCAGAATCCCGCCTTGTGTGTGTACCACAGGTGTCTTCCCAGTGCTATGAAATTCCTGCTCCGTGTTCCTAGCTCCGGCCTTTCAGCTCTTTCTCCACTTTTCTTTGCTTTCCTCTGAGTGCACATCCAGGCTCAACCAATCGGGCCCAGTGAGCATCAATTGTAAATAGACCCACATAATCAAACACAGATCAACTGAACATCATCTTTGCCCCTTAAGAAACTAAGGACTTTATTTTCAATTAAACCAGCTCGGAATGTTCTAGTCCCATCACAGAATCACAGAATCCTTACAGATCAGAAGCTGGCCATTCGACCCATTGAGCTTGCACCAGCAACAATCTCACCCAGGCCATATCCCCATGTATATACTCTGCTATACCCTCTGACACTAAGGGGCAATTTAGCATGGCCAATCCCCCTAACCCACACATCTTTGGACACTTTGGGGCAATTTAGCATGGCTAATCCACCTAACCTACACATCTTTGGACACTAAGGGGCAATTTAGCATGGCCAATCCACCCTAACCTACACATCTTTGGACACTAAGGGGCAATTTAGCATGGCCAATCCACCTAACCTACACATCTTTGGACACTAAGGGGCAATTTAGCATGGCCAATCCACCTAACCTACACATCTTTGGACACTAAGGGGCAATTTAGCATGGCCAGACCACCCTAACCCACACATCTTTGGACACTAAGGGGCAATTTAGCATGGCCAATCCACCTAACCTACACATCTTTGGACACTAAGGGGCAATTTAGCATGGCCAATCCACCTAACCTGCGCATCTTTGGAGGGTGGGAGGAAACCGGAGCACCCGGAGGAAACCCGTGCAGACACGGGGGAGAACGTGCAAACTCCGCACAGACAGTGACCCGAGGCTGGAATCGAACCTGGGTCCCTGGCGCTGAGAGGCAGCAGTGCTAACCACTGTGCCACCGTGCTACCCAAAGTGGGTAAATTGACAAATCTAGAACTGCGGGGGAGGGGGGGGGGGCACAGTTTCGGAATAAAACAGCCCCCATTTCTGGTGGATATAGGGAGGAATTATGGGTCATTTGTGTTTGGGATTCTCTTCCCGGAGTGCAGGGGAGGCTGGGAATATGTTACGAGGGTGAGTTAGACAGAGGGAGTGAGAGAGACGAAGATTCTGGGAAATGGAAGGGGCACAGCAGCCATGGTTTTACTGAAAGGAGGTTAGGGCTGATGAGCTGAAGCCTCCCCCTAGTGGTTATGTTCACCTCATATCAACATTTCACATCTCCCACAGCTCCCCCCCCATGCCCCCACCCTCCCACACTCACCTCCCCCCTCCAGCGTCCACCCCCCCTACCCCAACCACCCCCCCCATCCTCATACTCTTGCTAATAGCTAGCTGGCACTCCCGCCCTCACTACGACCCACCTCCCCACGGCAAGCGAGCACATTCCTCGTAACTAAATTTGACGATTCTTGAATTCTGAGTCAACTCCCTTCCCCCAAATGTGTCTACCCACCCTCCCACCAACCCCCACCGACCCCCGCCATTATTTCCCACACAGTGGGCCGGCATGGTGGCACAGTGGTTAGCATTGATGTTTCACAGCGCCACGGACCCGGGTTCGATTCCCGGCCTTGGGTCAGTGTCTGTGTGGAGTTTGCACGTTCCCACCGTGTCTGCGTGGGTTTCCTCCGGGTGCTCCAGTTTCCTCCCACAGTCCGAAAGACGTGCGGGTTAGGTGCTAAACTCTCCCTCAGTGTACCCGAACAGGTGCGGGAGTGTGGCGACGAGGGGATTTTCACAGTAACTTCATTGCAATGTTAATGTAAGCTAATTTGTGACATTTGGGCAAAGAAATGGCAGATGGAGTTCAATCCTGACAAATGTGAAGTGATGCATTTTGGTAGAAATAATGTAGGGAGGAGCTATACGATAAATGGCAGAACCATAAAGGGTGTCGATACGCAGAGGGACCTGGGTGTGCAAGTCCACAGATCCTTGAAAGTGACGTCACAGGTGGAGAAGGTGGTGAAGAAGGCATATGGCATACTTGCCTTTATAGGACGGGGCATAGAGTATAAAAGTTGGGGTCTGATGTTGCAGATGTATAGAACGTTGGTTCGGCCGCATTTGGAATACTGCGTCCAGTTCTGGTCGCCACACTACCAGAAGGACGTGGAGGCTTTGGAGAGAGTACAGAGGAGGTTTACCAGGATGTTGCCTGGTATGGAGGGGCTTAGTTATGAGGAGAGATTGGGTAAACTGGGGTTGTTCTCCCTGGAAAGACGGAGGATGAGGGGAGACTTGATAGAGGTGTATAAAATTATGAAAGGCATAGGTAGGGTAAACGGTGGGAAGCTTTTCCCCAGGTCGGTGGTGACGTTCACGAGGGGTCATAGGTTCAAGGTGAAGGGGGGGAGGTTTAACACAGATATCAGAAGGACATATTTTACACAGAGGGTGGTGGGGGCCTGGAATGCGCTGCCAGGCAAGGTGGTGGAGGCGGACACACTGGGAACGTTTAAGACTTATCTAGACAGCCATATGAACGGAGTGGGAATGGAGGGATACAAAAGAATGGTCTAGTTTGGACCAGGGAGCGGCGTGGGCTTGGAGGGCCGAAGGGCCTGTTCCTGTGCTGTATTGTTCTTTGTTCTTTGTAATAAATAAACTTTAATCTCACACCGGTGTTCAGCCGAAGCATCTTTACTCCCTGCAGTGCCCGGCACAATCCAGTAGGGGGAGGCAGGCCCAACTTACATCTGAGAAAAGCCTTTGGCCTCCAGCCAAGTCTTGACCTCACTCGGAGAGGAATCATAGTTCAGAGGGAGTGAGGTATCGAGGGTCTTGTGGACCTGGAAGGTCTTGTGCTGTGAGGTCCTCCCGTTGGCTATCCTCAGTAACAGCTCTTCATTCATGATATTAATCTGGGCGTTACGCTCTGGAGAAGGAACAGACAATGTAAATTACTGCCACAGTGGACTGGACGGACATTGGAAAGCTCTGACTGTGTGCCTCCTGCTGGCCTGGCGGTTAAATGCATTGCTCACTGATCTTTGCCGCCAACCAGATCCAGACTCACTACCCACTTGGCCGTTTGGCTTAGCTCAACTGGTTCAAGAGGACAAAGCAACCCCGGTTAATTGACACCCCATCTGCCACCTTAAGCATTCACTCCCATTTGCCCAACGCACAGTGGCAGCCACTTGTGCCATCGACAAGATGCATGACAAGATTGGCATGTCCGCTACGACTCTCACCAACTTTTACAGATGCACCATAGAAAGCATTCTTTCTGGTTCTATCACAGCTTGGTCTGGGGCTCCTGCTCTGCCCAAGACCGCAAGGAACTACAAAGGGTCGTGAATGTAGCCCAATCCATCACGCAAACCAGCCTCCCATCCATTGACTCTGTCTACACTTCCCGCTGACTCGGAAAAGCAACCAGCATAATTAAGGACCCCACGCACCCCGGACATTCTCTCTTCCACCTTCTTCCTTCGGGAAAAAGATATTAAAGTCTGAGGTCACGTACCAACCGACTCAAGAACAGCTTCTTCCCTGCTGCCATCAGACTTTTAAATGGACCTGACTCGCATTAAGTTGATCTTTCTCTACACCCTAGCTATGACTGTAACACTACATTCTGCACTCTCTCGTTTCCTTCTCTATGAATGGTATGCTTTGTCTGTACAGTGCGCAAGAAACAATACTTTTCACTGTACGTTAATACATGTGACAATAATAAATCAAATCAAATCACCTTTCTCTTTCTGACTCACGGCGAGAGTCTCGGTGTTTGGCTCCCAGGCCTGCTGCACAGTGTTGGGTTGCATCATCCTTTTCGGGAGGGTGGGGGGTGGTGTGCCCTTCGGAACCCGCCGGCTTTCCTGCAAAACACAAAGGAACGCCGAATGATGGAGAATATCGAGGTATCAAACTCTGCAAGGTCAGTGCGATTGCGCTCTGGCTCACCCGGAGACCTTACTCCCCAACTTCTCCACCCGTGAAAGTAAAGGAGTCCCATTTCAATGGCGCCTTTTATGACCTCAGGACATTCCGAAGCAGGGAGGAGATAACCTAGAGGTATTATTATCACTAATGTCCGTTAAGGGCATCACGGTGGCACAGTGGTTAGCACTGCTGCCTCACAGCGCCAGGGACCCAGGTTCGATTCCCGGCTTGAGTCACTGTCTGTGTGGAGTTTGCACGTTCTCCCCGTGTCTGCGTGGGTTTCCTCCGGGTGCTCCAGTTTCTTTCCACAGTCCCAAAGACATGCTGGTTAGGTGCTAAATTCTTCCTCAGTGTACCCGAACAGGTGCCGGAGTGTGGCGACTAGGGGATTTTCACAGTAACTTCATTGCAGTGTGAATGTAAGCCTACTTGTGACACCATTAATTAAAACTTCAAAACTCCAGCGATAACACCACGAGACCATTGCCTCTCCTTTAGGCTGAAGACTGTTGACATAGGAGCAGAATTAGGCCATTCGGCCCATCGAGTCTGCTCTGCCCTTCGATCATGGCTGATATGTTTCTCAACCCCATTCTCCCACCTTTTCCCTGTAATCTTTGATCCCCTTACCGATCACAGTAACTTCATTGCAGTGTTAATGTAAGTCTGCTTGTGACATTATTAAAATATAATAAAAACTAAATGGTAGGGAAGGAAATCTGCCGTCCTTACCCGGTCTGGCCTACATGTGACTCCAGAGCCACAGCAATGTGGTTGACTCTCAACTGCCCTCCAAGAGCAACTAGGGATGGGCAATAAATGCTGGCCCAGCCAGCGACGCTCGTGTCCCACGAATGAATAAAAAAAGACTATTAATCCAGAAACTCAGCTAATGTTCTGGGGGACCCGGGTTCGAATCCCTCCACGGCAGATGGTGGAATTTGAATTCAATAAAAAATATTTGGAAATAAGAATCCACTGATGACCCATTGTCGATTGTCGGAAAAACCCATCTGGTTCACTAATGTCCTTTAGGGAAGGAAATCTGCCGTCCTTACCCGGTCTGGCCTACATGTGACTCCAGAGCCACAGCAATGTGGTTGAGTTTCAATTGCCCTCGGGCAACTAGGGATGGGCAATAAATGCCGGCCAGCCAGCGACACCCATGTCCCATGAATTAATAAAAAAAACAGCCAATGAAATACATTTGCAGAGTAGGTCTGGTGATGCAGTGAGGTTAGCGTCCCTGACTCTGAGCCAGAAGCTCCGGGTTCGAGGCCCACCTCAGGACTTGATGGCCGAGGAAGGTGCGTTCATAAGGTGGCCAAACAGGTTGAATGTCAACCTGCAAAATCCTTCCAAACATGCCCATGGCTGGTGGTAAGAATGGGAGAGACTCCTGGTCAACCATGTTTGATGTGGTGTGGTGCCCCCTCAAGCTATAAGCCCCCTGAGTGACAGATAGTGACCTGTTCCAGGAATTACTAGCTATGGAAACAGACAAAAGTGTGCCTTAGTGTACCACTAGGTGCGGAAAGAGAATTGTAACGGAAATACAATGGAGGAAACGGGCAGCACGGTGGCACAATGGTTAGCACTGCTGCCTCTCAGCGCCAGGGACCCGGGTTCGATTCCCGGCTTGGGTCACTGCCTGTGTGGAGTCTGCACCTTCTTCCCTGTGTGGGTTTCCTCCGGTTTCCTCCCACCGTCCGAAAGATGCGCTGGTTAGGGTGCATTGACTGCTAAACTCTCCCTCAGTGTACCCAAACAGGCGCCGGAGTGTGGTGACAAGGGGATTTTCACAGTAACTTCATTGCAGTGTTAATGCAAACCTACTTGTGACGCTAATAAATAAGCTTAAAATTAAAAAAAACAAATTGTGCACAGCAAGATCCCAATAATGACGACGTGCTAACGACCAGATCATCAGTTTCAGTGATGTTGGTTGAGGAATTGACATTGTCTACTACAGTGGGAGACCCCCCCCCCCCTCCCCTTTTCTTCCGATAATGCCATGGAATCTTTGACTTCCAACCCAGGCTGTTTAACACCCTATCCCAAAGACAGCACCTCTGACAGTGCAGCTCTCTCTCAGCACTGCTAATGGAGGTAGGTGTTATCCAAGAGTTTGCTCCTCATAATCTTGAAGTGGCAGTTGAACCCACAACCTTTGAAGCCAGAGACAGAAGTCCTGCCCACTGAACCACAACCGATGTCAACGAAAGCGCATCAATAAGGGGCAGTAGCGAACTGAAAATTGCATCGTGCATTTTGTCGACTTGAGGCTACCATGCACACTTGTACCAGCAGAGGGAGTCTGCTATGACGGCATAATAATAAAGAGAGATCCATGTTTAACAGCTTGTGTTGTTCTAATTCGACAAGCCTCTGGCTGAACAGATAACTTTCACAAGGACAAGACAATACTTGTGAGAAGAGTTGTCAAAGAACAATATTTAACTGGACTAATTTTCTGATTGGTTACAGGGTGATTTTTTAAAAACTTGGTCATTCTTGGGGCATGGGCGTTGCTGGTTGGCCAGCATTTGCTGCTCATCCCTAGTTGCCTTTGGAGAGCGGTGGAGAGTCAACCACATTGCTGTGGCTCTGGAGTCACATGTAGGCCAGACCGGGTAAGGACGGCAGATTTCCTTCCCTAAAGGACATTAGTGAACCAGATGGGTTTTTATTTAGGTGGATTGGCCATGCTAAATTGCCTCTTAGTGCCCCAAGACGGGCAAGTTAGGTGGGTTGGCCATGCCATTGCTGTCCCTTAGTGTCCAAGGATGTGTAGGTTTGGCAGATTGGCCATGATAAATGTGTGGGGTTACAGGGATAGGATAGTCCTGGGTCAACCACATTGCCGTTGCTCTGGAGTCACATGTAGGCCAGACCGGGTAAGGGTGGCAGATTTCCTTCCCTAGAGAACATTAGTGAACCAGATGGGTTTTTCTGACAATCGACAATGGGTCATCAGTAGATTCTTAATTCCAGATTATTTTTATTGAATTCAAATTTCACCATCTGCTGTGGCGGGATTCGAACCCGGATCCCCAGAACATTAGCTGAGTTTCTGGATTAATAGTCTAGCAATAATACCACTAGGCCATCACCTCCTCTATGTTGCTGATTGTTGTGTAGTTTACCTTGGGGAGCACTTGTGCATATACTATGGTGCTATTGACCACGCTCTGTGCAGAAATGGGTTCCAGGATGTTGAAGGGAACGTAGCCAACTTGTCCGCTCTGATTCTGAACCTTCCACCACCGTTTGGAATCATCCAGCACCTGGGGAGAGAGAAAGGCCACGTCAAGCAGAGTGGGATAGCAGCAAGACCCATCGGCCCATCGGAGGCGAGAGGGAACACAAATGGCTCTGGGAATTGAACACCATTGCTTGGATGTGTAATCAAACTCAATTCCAATGACCCTTGGTGACAGGAGGAGGCCATTCAGCCCCTCGAGCCCATGGCTCATCTGCACCTCAACAGAATCCTGACCCACTTGTACCATGTTAAGGCGTGATCCCTTCAATGGGAGGGAACCAAGTCAAGGTTCCACGCTTCACAGAACATCATGTCCTTCCACCGATGTTCATAAAAGGGGGCCATCCCACAATCTGACCAAGGTTTTTTCTCAGAGCCTCTCCCGACACTCTCTCTACTTATTCCCCATAATCTGTATTTATTATTAAGGTATTAAAGGTGGCACGGTGGCACAGTGGCTAGCATGGCTGCCTCACAGCGCTAGGGACCCGGGTTCGATTCTCGGCTTTGGTTCACTGTCTGTGCAGTCTGCACATTCTCCCCGTGTCTGCGTGGGTTTCCTCCGGGTGTTCCGGTTTCCTCCAACGTGCGGGCTAGGTGGCTTGGCCATGCTAAATTGACCCTAGTGTGAGGGGACTAAATATGTGGGGCTACGGGAATACGGCCTGGGTGGGATTGTGGTCGGTGCAGACTCGATGGGCCGGATGGCCTCCATCTGCACTGTAGGGATTCTATTCTATGATTATCCCTCTGTCGGATTCCTCTCTCTGCATGTCCCACCTCTTTGTGGCATGCAGTTCCATGGTGCCGGAAGAGCTCCAACACAAGGGAGACGTACTGTCGAAGCTTTGCACCTTGTACTCATCAGGACAAACGCAAGAGTGTCAAATTTCAAGTCGCCGAAACAATTTACGCTACGTGAAGAAAGGGTGGTGATTGGTCTGATTGGCTGAGGTGTTGCCATGGAGAAAGTAATGAGGAACTAGAGGGTGCCGAGGCTGCTGGGTAGTTGAAAAAAAAAGTGGCGGTCTTGAACATATTCCTTGAACATGTGGCAAAGGGTGGTAGAAACATAGAGGGAAATCTCCGCCTCCCCACTGCCCCCCCCCCCCCCCCCCCCCCCCCCCCCACCCCTCCTCCCCCCTTCAAAAAAGCTTTCACAATTGGAATCAACAGATTTTTAATCGGTTAATCGAGGGATTTGCAGCATGGGCAGGAAACCTGAGCTGAGATGCTGACCAGCTTTGGGGGGCAGATAGGACGTGAGGGGCCGAATGGCCTGCCCCCACCCCACACTCGCAACCCAAGGGGCTCCAATCGGCGAACTTACCTCCACCACTTCTCCGGTCAGGACAGAGAGCTCGCTGCTGTTCCGGGCCACAAAATCGTAGCTGCATTTCATGTGTTTTTGCCCCACCTCGTGATCTCTGCAGGAAGGAAGAATGACCCCCATTTACTCACAGGAATGTAGAATGGCCGCGCGAGACAGGAGGTGGGGGTGGGGAGGGGTCGCTCGGGGTGGCTCGATTCCCCAGTCGGAGGGCATGTAGGCTCCGTTGTGTTCTGTGCCACGCGTTATAAAGCTTTAACCTTTAGCCGTAGACTTGGCACACTGGCACTGGCACACGTCATCCCGAGACTTGTATGTCCCCTTCATCAGTGGCTTTCTTTTCATTAGATCATCCCAGAATCGGAAAAGAGGCCTGAATAATTGCCATCCACTCTCCTCTGCCTGGCTGAACTCATTCTACCTCTCCACAACTTCTCCTTTAACTCATCCCACTTTCTCCAAGTCGAAGACGTAGCAATGGGTTACCCGCATTGGTCCGAGCTACGCTTGTCTTTTTATGGGATATGTGGAACATTCCTAGTTCCAGGCCTACCCAGGTCTCCTTCCACACAACTCCTTCACCGGTACATCGATGACTATTTTGGTGCCGCTTCACGCTCTCGTCCAGACCTGGAAAAATTCATCAACTTGGCTTCCAGTTTCTACCCCTCCATCGCCTTCACCTGGTCCATCTCAGACTCTTCCCTTCCCTTCCTTGACCCTTCTGTCTCCATTCCCGGCAATAGACTATCTACCAATATTAAAAATAAAAAAACACAAAGCTTTGACAAAGGGTCACCTGGACTCGAAACGTCAGCTCTTTTCTCTCCTGACAGATACTGCCAGACCTGCTGAGATTTTCCAGCATTTTCTCCTGGGATCGCAGAACTTGTACTGTACAGAAGGAGGGCATTCGGTCCATCTGCATTGGCTCTCTGGAAGAACATTCTACCCAGTCCCATTCCCCTGCCTTATCGCCGTAACCATGCACATTCGCACTTTTCAGATAGCAATCCAATTCCCTTTCGAATACCTCATTCGAATCTGCCTCCACCACCCTCTCAGGAAGTTTCTTCCTGTCTCTAACCACCCTGTGCATGAAATAAATTTTCCTCACATCACTGCTACTCCTTTTCGTACAATCCCTACAGTGCAGGAGCCGTCATTTGGCCCATCGAGCCTGCACTGACAACAATCCCAAACAAGCCCTATTCCATGACCCCACGTATTTATCTTGCTAGTCCCCCTGACACTAAGGGGCAATTTAGCATGGCCAATCCACATTACCTGCACATCTTTGGACACTAAGGGGCAATTTAGCATGGCCAATCCACCTAACCTTCACATCTTTGGACACTAAGGGGCAATTTAGCATGGCCAATCCACCTAACCTACACATCTTTGGACACTGAGGGGCAATTTAACATGGCCAATCTACCCAACCTGCACATCTTTGGACACCAAGAAGCTATTTAGCATGGCCCATCCACCTAACTTGCACATCTTTGGATTGTGGGAGGAAACCAGAGCACCCGGAGGAAACCCACACAGACACAGGGAGAATGTGCAAACTCCACATCGACAGTTATCCAAGGCCGGAATCGAACCCGGGTCCCTGGGGCTGTGAGGCAGCAGTGCTAACCACTGTGCCACTCAATTCTTCTGAATCTGTGCCCTTCAGTTCTTTATGCACTCTTGAGAGGGAACAGTTTCCTCCCCGTCTACGCTGTCCATTCCCCTCCTGATTTCCAACATCTCCTATCAAATCTCCTCTTGGCTGCCTTCTCTCCAAGGAGAACAGCCCCAACCTCTCCAATCTACCCTGATAGCCACAGCTCAGTATACCTGGAGACAGGTGCCCTTCAGTCCGCCTGTGGAGAGTTGATGAGTATATATCCGTGTCACTGGGAGATGAGAGTTCCCCGGCTGTTTCCAGTAAATGTATTAAGCTGAAGTGTTACTCACCCATTGACTTGACCAATCGGAGCAGTCTGCGGACTTGATTGCTGGGAGAAAGCAGATTGGACAGTTAAAAAACATCATTAATCATCAGCTCTCAACATAACTCGATGCTGTAAGGTAACCGGATAAACTGATTCTTTACAAAGCCATAGTGCGGCACGGTGGCACAGTGGGTTCGCACTGCTGCCTCACAGCGCCAGGGACCCGGATTCGATTCCCAGCTTGGGTCACTGTCTGTGTGGAGTCTGCACATTCTCCCCATCTCTGTGTGGGTTTTCCCCGGGTGCTCCGGTTTCCTCCCACAGTCCAAAGATGTGCAGGTTAGGATGCATTGGCCATGCTTAATTGACCCTTAGTGTCAGGGGGATTAGCAAGTTAAATGCATAGGGTTAAGGGAATAGGGCCTGGGTGGGATTGTGGTCAGTACAGACTTGATGGGCCGAATGGCCTCCTCCTGTACTGTAGGGAGTCTATTCTATGTAAATTCTCCCTCAGTGTACCCGAACAGGCGCCGGAGTGTGGCGACTAGGGAATTTTCACAGGAACTTCATTGCAGTGTTAATGTAAGCCTACTTATGACACTAATAGATCAACTTTAAAAAAAAACTTTAACCTTGCTCAAAGTGAGGGGAGGCGGTGACATAATGGCATTATCACGGGACTAGTAATCCAGAGACCCAGGATAATGCTCTGGGAACCCGGGTTCGAATCCTGACACGGCAGATGGTGAAATTTGAGTTCAATAAAAATCTAGAATTACAAATCTACTGATGACCATGAAATGATTGTCGGAAAAACCCATCTGGTTCACTAATGTCCTTTAGGGAAGGAAATCTGCCATCCTTACCCGGTCTGGCCTACATGTGACTCCAGAGCCACAGCAATGTGGTTGACCTTTAAATTCCCTCAAGGGTGGGCAATAAATGCTGGCCCAGCAACGCCCACATCCCATGAACAAATAATAATAATCATCACATGGCCAATCCACCTGACCTGAACATCTCGGGACACTAAGGGGCAATTTAGCATGGCCAATCCACCTTGAACTGTGGGAGGAAACCCACGCAGGCACGGGAAGAATGTGCAAACTCCATACAGATGGTGATCCAAGCTGGGAATTGAACCCAGGTCCCTGGCGCTTTGAGGCAACAGTGCTAGCCACTGTGCCACCTTGCTGCCCAATTCAGCATGGCCAATCCACCTAACCTGAACATCATTGGACTGTTTAAATAACTGTTGTGAAATAATTCTTTTAAACGATTCTTAGGGTGACTTATTGAATATAAGAAGGGCTCTGTTAGTTTGGGGGGCAGTGGAAAATGTCACTTTTTTTTGGGACTCTATTAGTAGGGCGGGGGGGGCGGTAGGGGAAAATGTCACATCTTTTGCCCCCAATGTGCGATTCATTTGACGTTGACATTGTCTGAGCTACACTACCACTAAACCCCAGCTGGTGGCATTGGCGAGCTTAAGGAAGGGATACAGGGTTCTCAGTATTGCTGTCTCCAGGGGATGACTGGAACTGTAGCTGCCATTGCAAAGCACTGTGTGTCCCTTCTGAACAAGGAGTGGTATTGAGGCCAGGCCATGCCTTGTCCCTCAGTAACTCCTGAATCGATGACACTGTTTAGCTGCCATTCTATACACATTTCAATATTTGGAGTAAGGGATGAGTTTGTTTATGTTGCAGCCATTACATCTCCCAGCGAGACCCAACGCTAGGGCCTGTTGGCCATGGAAGGAAGGAGCATTCACAACGCGGTTCGACAGAAATCCTTCCGAGGTGCATGGGGAAAAGTTTAGAGGAGATGTGCGAGGCAAGTTCTTTACACAGAGGGTGGTGAGTGTCTGGAACGCGCTGCCCGGGGAGGTGGTGGGAGCAGGTTACGAAAGTGGCATTTAAGGGGCATCTAGATGAATACATGAATAGGATGGGAATGGAAGGATATGGACTCTGTAACTGCATACGGTTTTAGTTCAGGCAGACATCAGGACCAGTGCAGGCTTGGAGGGCCGAAGGGCCTGTTCCTGTGCTGTACTGTTCTTTGTTCTTTGTTAGTCCCCAAAGAGTGTCCAACAGTCTGGGAGCGAAGAAAGAAACACGGTAAAATCTTCCAAGATGCTTCACACCGCATCAGAATTCAACATTGATCAACACGGGACGTTTTTGGGAAAGATCTGATTAAAGAGGTTGGTTCTTAAGATGCAGGAGACAGAGTTTGAAGGAGGGAGGTTCTAGAACTAGGGGGCATAGTCTAAAACGTAGGGCCAGACCTCTCAGGAGAGATGTTTGGTGGCACAGTGGTTAGCACTGCCGCCTCACAGCGCTAGGGACCCGGGTTCGATTCCCGGTTTGGGTCACTGTCTGTGTGGAGTCTGCATGTTCTCCCCGTGTCTGCGTGGGTTTCCTCCCACAGTCTGAAAGACGTGCTGGTTAGGGTGCATTGGCCGTGTTAAATTCTTCCTCAGTGTACCCGAACAGGCACCGGAGTGTGGCGACAAGGGGATTTTCACAGTAACTTCATTGCAGTGTTAATGTAAGCCTACTTGTGACACTAATAAATAAAGTTAAACTTTTTTAGCATTTCTACACACAAAGACTGGAAGTGGTTTGGGATTGTCTTCCACTATACAGCAGTTCATGCCAGATCAGTTGCTGTGTCTGAGTTTTTGGTTAAGCAACAATATTAAGGGATATGGGCCAAAGGCAGGTATACACTTATGGGTGGGACAGTGGTTAGCACTGCTGCCTCACAGCGCCAGGGACCCTAGTTCAATTCCTGGCTTGGGTCACTGTCTGTGCGGAGTTTGCACGTTCTCCCCGTGTCTGCGTGAGTTTCCTCCGGGTGCTCCAGTTTCCTCCCACAGTCCAAAGATGTGCAGGTTAGGTTAATTGACCCGGGTGTCAGGGGGATTAGCAAGATTAATACGTGGGGTTGTGGGGATCGGGCCTGGGTGGGATTGTGGTCGGTGCAGACTCGATGGGCCAAATAGCCTCCTTCTGCACTGTAGGAATTCTATATGGAATTAGGCCACAAAGCAGCCAGATCTCATTGAATGGCGGAATGGGCTTGAGGGGCTGAATGGCCTCCTCCCATTCCTATGAATTCCAGAGATTTAAGCCCAGGCGACTGAAGGACCGGATGTCAACGGTGGAGCATCAAAAGCCTTCACCAGGTCACAGTTGCCATGGACAACATAAAGTCATAGAGGTTTACAGCATGGAAACAGGCCCTTCGGCCCAACTTGTCCATGCCGCACTTTTTTTTAAACCCCTAAGCTAGTCCCAATTGCCCGCATTTGGCCCATATCCCTCTATACCCATCTTACCCATGTAACTGTCTAAATGCTTTTTAAAAGACAAAATTGTACCCGCCTCTACTACTGCCTCTGGCAGCTTGTTCCAGACACTCACCACCCTCTGTGTGAAAAAATTGCCCCTCTGGACACTTTTGTATCTCTCCCCTCTCACCTTAAACCTATGCCCTTTAGTTTTAGGCTCCCTTACCTTTGGGAAAAGATATTGACTATCTAGCTGATCTGTGCCCCTCATTATTTCATAGACCTCTATAAAGGTCACCCCCAGCCTCCTACACTCCAGAGAAAAAAGTCCCAGTCTATTCAGCCTCTCCTTATAACTCAACCCATCAAGTCCCGGTAGCATCCTCGTAAATCATGTATTCTACCCTTCGCCACAGTGTCCATCAAACCAATCAGAGATAATCTAACCCCCTTATCAGCACCCAAATTATACAAAAAAAAGCAATAGTGGATAAATTTGATGATAATATTTGCGCTGTCTATTACAGCTTGGTTCTCACCCAGGGGCAGACTAGACTGGGCGGGTGAACTGGGCAGACTGATCAAGCCTCTGGTAGCTATATCTAAACTGGAAACTGCAGGGGGGAACTTGGGTTACATTTAGGAGTGAGCACAACTGCGATTCCCTCGGATTTATGTCCAAAGATGTGTGGGTTAGGTGGATTGGCCATACTAAATTGCCCTTTAGTGTCCAAAGATGTGCAGGTTAGGTGGATTGGCCATGCTAAGTTGCCCGCTGGTGTCTAAAGATGTGCAGGTTAGGTGGATTGATCATGTCCCCTCCATCCCCCCTTCCCCCCACCACGTACCTGCATCCGGAGAAACTCGTGTTTGTGCTGTAGCTCCACGGGATCCTCCCACGGGACGCCATTGGGGTCGAGGTAGTCCGGTTGCCATCCAGATCGGAACTGGATGTTGTATGGGGCTCCCCAGTACTCCGCAGGCCATTCCAACCTGCACAGCAGGAAGAAGAGGGTCCAATCAGTTTGGAATTATCTGGAATCATCCTCAACACCGGTGCCCCACAAGGCTGTGTCCTCAGCCCCCTACTATACTCCTTATACACCTATGACTGTGTGGCCAAATTCCCCTCCAATTCGATTTTCAAGTTTGCTGGCGACACCAACGTAGTGGGTCGGATCTCAAACAATGACGAGACAGAGTACAGGAATGAGATAGAGAATCTGGTGAACTGGTGCGGCAACAATAATCTCTCCCTCAATGTCAACAAAACGAAGGAGATTGTCATCGACTTCAGGAAGCGTAGAGGAGAACATGCCCCTGTCAACACCAACGGGGATGAAGTAGAAAGGGTCGAGAGCTTCAAGTGTTTAGGTGTCCAGATCATCAACAACCTGTCCTGGTCCCCCCATGCCGACACTATAGTTAAGAAAGCCCACCAACGCCTCTACTTTCTCAGGAGATGAAGGAAATTTGGCATGTCAGCTACGACTCTCTCCAACCTTTACAGATGCACCATAGAAAGCATTGTTTCTGGTTGTATCACAGCTTGGTATGGCTCCTGCTCTGCCCAAGACCACAAGAAACTACAAAGAGTCGTGAATGAAGCCCAATCCATCACGCAAACCAGCCTCCCATCCCTACCAAGCTGTGATACAACCAGAAAGAATGCTTTCTATGGTGCATCTGTAAAAGTTGGTGAGAGTCATAGCGGCGATGCCAAATTTCCTTAGTCTCCTGAGAAAGTAGAGGTGTTGGTGGGCTTTCTTAATTATAGTGGGTGGTTCCTACCTGGCTTTGGTCCAGTTGTCTCCCAGAGACTGCCACTGCTTCATCTCTGTCTCATCGAGGGTGCTGCTCAACAGTTGGATGGCATCATTGGTCAAGAACGGACTGGCAACTGCGCTGGCAACGTCCAAGCCTGCCGTCTGTACCATCTGTGCAGGGGCAAAGGGAGTAAGAAGAACAGTGTCAAAAAACCTTAGCTCCAATCCACCATGGGTTTGCCTAGACTTGTGTATCAAGGCGGGGAGGGGTCACGGTGCCTCTCTGCGCCTCCCCTACAAGATACGCCAAGGCTCTTCCAGCATTCTCAAGACAAATCTCTACCCCGACATTAAATATTCGCTCCCTCCACCACCGACGTACAGTGGCAGCCGTGCGCACCATCTACATGATTCACTGCATGGACTCACCGTGACTCCTTCCTGGAATAGAGTCATAGAATCACTAATCATTAAGGTGCGAGGGGCAAGGTTTAAAGGAGATGTGTGAGGCAAGTTTTTTACACAGAGGGTGGTGGGCGCCTGGAACTCGCTGCTGGGGGGAGGCAGTGGAAGCGGATACGGTAGTGGCTTTTAAGGAGCATCTTGACAAATACATGAATAGGGTGAGAATAGAGGGATATGGTCCCCGGAAGGAGGGGGCTTTAGTTCAGTCGGGCAGCATGGCCGGTGCAGGCTTGGAGGGCCAAAGGGCCTGTTCCTGTGCTGTAAATTTCTTTGTTCTTTGTACTACAGTGCAGAAGGAGGCTATTCAGCCCATTGAGTCTGCACCGACCACAATCCCATCCAGGCCCAATCCATGCATTTACCCCGCTAATCCCCCTGACACTAAGGGGCAATTTAGCATGGCCAATCCTCCTAACCCGCACATCTTTGGAGTGTGGGAGGAAGCCAGAGCACCCGGGGGAAACCCACGCAGACACGGGGAGAAAGTGCAAACTCCGCACAGACAGTGACCCAAGCCGGGAATCGAAC
This sequence comes from Mustelus asterias, assembly GCF_964213995.1. NCBI lineage: Eukaryota > Metazoa > Chordata > Chondrichthyes > Carcharhiniformes > Triakidae > Mustelus > Mustelus asterias. The sequence continues at coordinate 2,615,770 of NC_135821.1, read as the reverse complement.
CCAGGTCCCTGGCGCTGTGAGGCAGCAGTGCTAACCACTGTGCCACCGGGAAGCACCTTCCAAACCCGCGACCTCTACCATCTAGCTGACAAGAGCAACAAATACCACTTGGAGGTTCCCCTTCCAGGCCCCCTGACTTGGAAATATATCGGTCGTTCCTTCGCTGTTGCTGGGGTCAAAATCCTGGACTTCCCTCCCTAACTGCGCTGTGGGTGTGCCTACACCACATGGATTGCAGCGCGTTCAAGAAGGCAGTTCACCAATCAGAGATGGGCAATAAATGCTGACCTAGATTTGATTGGTTGAATTTATATCCCACTTGCTCCTGTGTCCCGAGAGCAGGAGCCTGAGCCTATGGGACATGACCCCCGAAGCCAGCGACTCCCTGGCCCATCGCTGAGGCAGAAGGTGTTGCCGTCTGTGGAGCTGTCATTAGGGCAAGGACCACAAGACCCTCTTGGCTAAGCACCGGGTGGAGACTGCACCAATTAAGCGCAACCCCGTTGGGAAACTGGAGGAATGGGGGGCTGGGTAGCACTGGGATGATGCAGGAATTATCAAGAGCCACCATCTCACCATGTCCAGGGGTCCGAACAGGAAGTGGATTAGTTCTGTGGCGCTGGGATTAGTGATGTGATTCTTCACTCGAGCCTGTAAATAACAAGGAGAGATTTAGTTAAAATGTTTATCTCGGATTGAGCTGTGACCTTCCAATGTCCAGAGCATTCCCCAAGCACCACAGACAGATCCATTCACTCACAAATTCCACATAGCCATTTTCTTTCGATGTCTTTGCTTTCTTGCGCTATGCCGGAAGTGTTAATGTTGTTAACATGCAGCACAGGGTTAGATACAGAGTAAAGCTCCCTCTACACTGTCCCCCAACAAACACGTCCAGGACAGGTACAGCACGGGGTTAGATACAGAGTAAAGCTCCCTCTGCACTGTCCCCCATCAAACATTCCCAGGACAGGTACAGCACGGGGTTAGATACAGAGTAAAGCTCCCTCTACACTGACCCCCATCAAACACTCCCAGGACAGGTACAGCACGGGGTTAGATACAGAGTAAAGCTACCTCTACACTGTCCCCATCAAACACTCCCAGGACAGGTACAGCACAGGGTTAGATACAGAGTAAAGCTCCCTCTACACTGTCCCCCATCAAACACGTCCAGGACAGGTACAGCACGGGGTTAGATACAGAGTAAAGCTCCCTCTACACTGTCCCCCATCAAACACTCCCAGGACAGGTACAGCACGGGGTTAGACACAGAGTAAAGCTCCCTCTACACTGTCCCCCATCAAACACTCCCAGGACAGGTACAGCACAGGGTTAGATACAGAGTAAAGCTCCCTCTACACTGTCCCCATCAAACACTCCCTGGATAGGGACAGCACAGGGTTAAATACAGAGTAAATCTCCCTCTACACTGTACCCCATCATACACTCCCAGGACAGGTACAGCACAGGGTTAGATACAAAATAAAGCTCCCTCTACACTGTCCCCATTAAACACTCCCAGGACAGGTATAGCACAGGGTTAGATACAGAGTAAAGTTCCCTCTACACTGTCCCCATCAAACACGGGATCAGGAAGGCAGTGGCCTCGTGGTATTATTGCTAGACTATTAATCCAGAAACTCAGCTAATGTTCTGGGGACCCGGGTTCGAATCCCGCCACGGCAGATGGTGGAATTTGAATTCAATAAAAAATATCTGGAATTAAGAATCTACTGATAGCCATGAAACCATTGTCGATTGTCGGAAAAACCCATCTGGTTCACTAATGCCCCTTTAGCGAAGGAAATCTGCCTTCCTTACCCGGTCTGGCCGACATGTGACTCCAGAGCCACAGCAATGTGGTTGACTCTCAACTGCCCTCGGGCAACTAGGGATGGGCAATAAATACTGGCCCAGTGACGCCCATGGCCCAGGAATGAATGAAAGAGATAATCTCTATTACCTGATCAACTGTTTAACGTCACGCCTACAGTTCATGCACTCCAAGCCTCTACAGTATCTGATCATTTACCATGATCAAAATGAGTGGCAGAGCTCGAAGGGCCGAACTCCTGCTTCTAGTTTCTCTGCTTAGTGAGAAGCTGAGTTACATTCAGTTAAAAGACATCAAACCCACAGGGGTTTGAATGGACACACCCGAGTATGGAATTCAGTCCGAACGTGTTACTCTGCACCGTGCATGTGTCTCACTCTGCTGAGCAGAAACTGAGAGCCAAGTTCCGCACACACGAGGACGGCCTCAACCGGGATATTGGGTTCATGTCACACTATTTGTAACTCCCACAGTTGCGTGGACCTGCAGAGTTTCACTGGCTGTCTTGTCTGGAGACAATACACATCTTTTTAGCCTGTCTTGATGCTCTCTCCACTCACATTGTTTCGTCTCTTAAAGACTTGATTAGTTGTAAGTATTTGCATTCCAACCATTATTCATGTAAATTGAGTCTGTGTCTTTATAAGCTCTGTTTGTGAACAGAATTCCCACTCACCTGAAGAAGGGGCTAAGAGCTCCGAAAGCTTGTGTGGCTTTTGCTACCAAATAAACCTGTTGGACTTTAACCTGGTGTTGTTAAACTTCTTACTGTGTTTACCCCAGTCCAACGCCGGCATCTCCACATCTCACTCTGTTGCCAGTGGCACACAGCACTGACGGTCGATGTGGCCAAACCCCTCATGTACAGACTCTTGGCTCTCTCTGCTTGATGTCTTACTTACCAGCAGACTGAAGGAGTATTTGTACTTCTGAAAGACATCGATAAACTCTTCCTGTGTCGGGGGACGAGCTCGCAATGTCAGCAAACCCTCTGAAACAGAGACGGAGATTGATTCGAGGTGTAAACCGGACACCGCAGTTGGATGAAAAAAAAAACGCACTGCTGCCTCACAGCGCCAGGGGACCCGGGTTCGATTCCCGGCTCGGGTCACTGTCTGCGTGGAGTTTGCACGTTCTCCCCCGTGTCTGCGTGGGTTTCCTCCGGGTGCTCCGGTTTCCTCCCACAGTCCAAAGATGTGCGGGTTAGGTGGATTGGCCATGCTAAATTGCCCCGTAGTGTCAGGGTAAATGTGTGGGGTTACAGGGATAGGGCCAGGGTGGGATTGTGGTCAGTGCAGGCTCGATGGGCCGAGTGGATTCTTTGGACACTAAGGGGCAATTTAGCATGGCCAATCCACCTAACCTGCACATCTTTGGACACCAAGGGGCAATTTACCATGGCCAATCCACCAAACCTGCACATCTTTGGAGTGTTGGAGGATACCGGAGCACCCGGAGAAAACCCATGCAGACACGGGGAGAATGTACAGACTCCACACAGACAGTGACCCAATTCTGGAATTGAACCCGGGTCCCTGGCACTGTGCGGCAGCAGTGATAACCACTCTGCTGCCTCTACAAAGAAGGAGGCATAAATAAATAAACTACAAACAAGCACTTTTCCACGCATGTTGTAATCTGGGGCTATGGAAAGCGATGGTCGAGGATCCAACATTCTTTCCCTCACAGTGACTGACCAGGAGTCTCTCCCGCTCTCACCGCCAGCCATTGGCATGTTTGGAAGGGTTTGCAGGTTGACACTCAACCTGATTGGCCACGTTATGAACCCACCTTCCTTGGCCATCAAGACCTGGGGTGGGACTTGAACCCGGAGCTTCTGGCTCAGAGGCAGAAACGCTAACCCCACTGTGCCACAAGACCTCCACCCAACCCAGGTAATGGTGGCCAGTTGTGAAGCCTTAATTGGTACCTCAGTCGAGGCCTTTGACTTTGGAATGGGCAATATTTCTGTCGAGGAGTTATTTCCTCATCTAAGACTCCAGTCTCAGGGGGCAGCCTCCGTTCCACATACCTCCAATCTCTTTTGTACTCTTCCTCTTCCCCATCCGACCCTTCCTCCTTTGGTCCAATATCTTGAAGGCTTCCGCCGTTTTCTGAAGCCTCACCATGAAGGCCTCAATATCGTCAAAGGTGTGATTGAGAATCGCCTGGAGGAGGGAGTGCAAGAAAAGGGGGCCGAGTAAGCAGCGGCAATGAAGACAATTGAGTAAACAACGCTTCCTGGCTACTTGGGCCCCGCTCCATAACCCCTCCCCAGTCTGATACCCCACCCCTTCCCTCTCTTTATACCATCCGTCCATATAAGGCAGCCCTTTCCCCTCAAACCTAAACATATCTCTTCATGTGCCCGGTGGCACAGTGGTTAGCGCTGCTGCCTCACAGCGCCAGGGACCCGGGTTCGATTCCTGGCTTGGGTCACTGTCTGTGTGGAGTTTGCACATTCTCCCCGTGTCTGTGTGGGTTTCCTCCAAGAGCTCTGGTTTTCGATGGCCAGTCCACTTAACCTGCACATCCTTGGACACTAAGGGGCAATTTAGCATGGCCAATCCACCGAACCTGCACATCTTTGGACACTAAGGGACAATTTAGCATGGCCAATCCACCAAACCTGCACATCTTTGGACTTTAAGTGGCAATTTATCATGGCCAATCCACCTAACCTGCACATCTTTGGACATTAAGTGGCAATTTATCATGGCCAATCCACCTAACCTGCACATCTTTGGACACTAAGGGGCAATTTAGCATGCCCAATCCACCGAACCTGCACATCTTTGGACACTAAGGGGCAATTTAGCATGGCCAATCCACCGAACCTGCACATCTTTGGACACTAAGGGACAATTTATCATGGCCAATCCACCAAACCTGCACATCTTTGGACATTAGGTGGCAATTTATCATGGCCAATCCACCACACCTGCACATCTTTGGACATTAAGGGGCAATTTAGCATGGCCAATCCACCTAACCCACACATCTTTGGACTGTGGGAGGAAACCGCAGCACCCAGAGGAAACCCACGCAGGGAGAACGTGCAAACTCCGCTCAGTTGCCCAAGGTTGGAATTGAACCCGAATCCCTGCCGCTGTGAGGCAGCAGCGCTAACCGCTGTGCCACCGATTTAATGAGGGATAGATAGAGAGAAACTATTTCCTCTTGTGGGGGCAAGGAACGAAGGGGGCATAGCCTTAAAATTAGGTCCAAGAAATTCAGGGGTGATGCCTGGAAACACCTCTTCACACAAGAGGGTCGTGGAAATCTAGAACTTTCTCCCTCAAAAATCTCTGGCGGCTCGGGGGTAACTGAAAAAACCTAAACAGAGAATAATCATTTGTTTGTACTTATCGTTTGTGCTCAGGATTATCGAACTAGGGTTAGGGTTAGGCCTATATTAATTGGTAATGGGTTGAAGGGTTTTGGGTAGAAGGCAGGAAAATGGGGATGAGGAGCATATCAGCCATGATAGAATGGCGGAGAGGACTCAATGGGCCGAATGACCTAATTCTGCTCCTATATCCTATGAATTTATGAACGAAATGGATACAGATGGGTCCTGATCTGATTGAGTGGCAAAGCGGGATCGAGGGGCTGAATGGCCTCCTCATGTTCCTTCAACAATAGCCCAAGCGAGGGTGACCATTGAGAATGAGAATTAGGTTGAAGACACCATTTTACTGGCCGACCAGCCCCGGAGCTAACAAAGGGATAACTCACCACGTCCCGAGATGCCTTTTGTTCAGCTGTCTCCTGCGTTGCTGCACTTATCTCGTTGGTTTCTACAAGAAGGGAAAAATAATGTCCACAAGTGTTAATAGTTGACCAAAAGTAGGGCACAACCGATGAAGTCAATGTGAATAAACTGAATTCAATATTAACTGCAGCGACCTGAAGGTCCTCATGGCTCACGGGCCATAGGTATCCAAGTTGACGTGTCCAGCAAGGATCCTATGAGAACAATGCCCCTCAGGGCTACGGGCAGCAGGGTTGGGCCAGGGCTGTGTGGTAAGGCCTCTCTGCCCAGTCTAGCCACACAATGGTGGCAGGGTCATGATCTGTCATGCCCCACCATCCGGCTTCGGCGTGGCTTTGAGTCTGGGCTGGAATCGGGATTGCAGCTCACTCCGGGGTTTGGGACTGGAGGGAATGTTGATGCCTTTGGGATGGAATTGGATTGGAATTGGATGGAACTGGAGTGGGAATGGCGTGGGTTTGGATCAGAGTCACTGGGATTGGATAGGCAGGGCTTCTGTTTCACCCATTGACATTGGCCCTCTTTCGCTTATTCTCTGTCTTGCTATCGCTCTCTCACTCTCCTTTTCTCACTCATTAGGGCAAATCTTCCCATCCTGCCCGCCATGGGAATCGGAGTGGGTGAAAGGGGTGGATCATGGAAAGGTTGACTTCAGGTGGGATTTTCTGGTTTTGGGGCGAGCGTGGCTGTAAAGTCCCACCCATTTACGCAGTCGCTCACTCCCTCCCACACACACACTGTCACTGACCCACTCACTCGCCCACTCACTCACTCGCCCGCTCACTCACTCGCCCACTCGCCCGCTCACTCACTCGCCCACTCACTCACTCACTCACTCGCCCGCTCACTCACTCGCCCACTCACTCACTCGCCCACTCACTCACTCGCCCACTCACTCACTCGCCCACTCACTCACTCGCTCGCTCACTCTCTCGCCCACTCACTCACTCGCCCACTCACTCACTCACCCACTCACTCACTCGCCCACTCACTCACTCACTCGCTCACTCTCTCGCCCACTCACTCTCTCACTCACTCACTCACTCGCTCGCTCACTCTCTCGCCCACTCACCCTCTCGCCCACTCACTCTCTCGCTCACTCTCCCGCCCACTCACTCTCTCGCCCACTCACTCTCTCGCCCACTCACTCTCTCGCCCACTCACTCTCTCGCCTACTCACTCACTCGCCCACTCACTCTCTCTCACTCACTCGCTCACTCACTCTCTCGCCCACTCACTCTCTCGCCCACTCATTCTCTCGCTCACTCTCTCGCCCACTCACTCACTCGCCCACTCACTCTCTCACTCACTCACTCACTCGCTCGCTCACTCTCTCGCCCACTCACTCTCTCGCCCACTCACTCTCTCGCCCACTCACTCTCTCGCCCACCCACTCTCTCACTCACTATTGATCCTTCCATCCTTTTTGATCTGTCACGGATCCCGCTTTCTCTCTCACACAAACCCTTTTCCTCTCAATCACCCAATCCCTCTATCTCTCTCTCTCTCTCACGCTCTCTCTCTCTTTCATACACATTTGTCATCCGCTCTCTGACTCCTCCTCACTCATTCCTCTCTTGTTCTTTCGTTCTGTCTCTCTCTCTCTCTCTTGCGCATTACCTGAGACGTTTTCCACCTCACTCATCCTCCCTCCCTCTTTCCTGCTGCGCTCTCTAAGTTGACTGCTTCAGAGAACCTGTGAGGGTTTGGCGTGTCCGTGAGGGCAAGTTAGAGTGGCACAGATTGCCAACCCATTTAAAGCATATGGCACCGAGTGTATTTTTTGATGGTGACACACATAACCAGTTGCCCACAGCGACAGTGTTCCAGTGATGTGGGCAGAAACATCACAAAATAACCTCTAAACTTGAAAAAGTGAAGTTAAGCAAGATCTCAGATTCCCAGCATGCACCCTCACTTGTCACCCCAGGGCTCAGATATGAACGATGTACGTACTTATCAAACTTGAGTGAGAATCATTCACTTGCTTGACATTAACCAAGGCGGCGCGGTGACACAGTGGTTAGTACTGCTGCCTCACAACGCCAAGGACCCGGGTTCGATTCCCAGCTTGGGTGACTGTTTGTGCGGAGTCTGTACGTTCTCCCCATGTCTGCACAGGTTTCCTCCGGGTGCTCCGGTTTCCTCCCACAGTCCAAAGATGTGCGGGTTAGGCCGTGCTAAATTGCCCCTTAGTGTCCAAAGATGTGCCAGTTAGGTGGATTGACCTTGGGAAATTGTTCTTGGTTATATAGAGAGACTGCTGCGACAGTCGGAGTGGTTGGTCGGTAAGAAGCAGACACATGTGATGCCGTATTGTGTAAATAAACCTATTATCGAGGAATGTTTTAGGCTGGAATTCTCCGGCTGGTCACGCCAACGGGATTCTCCAGTCCCTCTGATAGCACATTCCCGCCTCCGGGTTTCCCACCGGAGTGGGGTGACCTCAATGGGAATGCCCATTGACAGCGGCGGGACTGGAGAATCTCGCCACGAGCAAATGACGCACTACCTCCCGCCGGCGGGAAACACATGGCTGGGGGGCTGGAGAATCTCACCCTTAATGTCTGGTTCATAACTTCACCAACTGGCCTGGAAAAAATGTAACAGTGAGTCACTTCACGGAAGCATTATCAAAGAAAATGTGGAGCCGTATTAGAACAGGGGACCAAAGACTCGGTCAAAGATGATGAGGGGCATGAATTCTCCGACCTCGCCCGCGTCTGGGATTCTCCAGTCCCGCTGCAGGGTCTTAGCTGAGTGTCAATTTGAACAATTCTCAGTGCGATTGCGGACACAGGCAGAAGACGTTTGAATAAACTCAAGGTTTATAGAAAATGGATTTTGATTTGATTTATTATTGTCACATGCATTAACATACAGTGAAAAGTATTGTTTCTTGCGCGCTATACAGACAAAGCATACCGTTCATAGAGAAGGAAAGGAGAGAGTGCAGAATGTAGTGTTACAGTCATAGCTAGGGTGTAGAGAAAGATCCACTTAACGCAAGGTAGGTCCATTCAAAGGTCTGACAGCAGCAGGGAAGAAGCTGTTCTTGAGTCGGTTGGTACATGACCTCAGACTTTTGTATCTTTTTCCCGAAGGAAGAAGGTGGAAGAGAGAATGTCCGGGGTGCGTGGGGTCTTTAATTATGCTGGCTGCTTTGCCAAGGCAGCGGGAAGTGTAGACAGAGTCAATGGATGGGAGGCTGGTTTGAGTGATGGATTGGGCTACATTCACCACCTTTTGTAGTTTCTTGCGGTCTTGGGCAGAGCAGGAGCCCAGACCAAGCTGTGACACAACCAGAAAGAATGCTTTCTATGGTGCGTCTGTAAATGTTGGTGAAAGTCGGAGCTGACATGCCAAATTTCCTGAGACTCTTGAGAAAGTAGGGACATTGGTGGGCCTTCTTAACTATAGTGTCGGCATGGGGGGACCAGGACAGATTGTTGGTGATCTGGACACTTAAAAACGTGAGCGGGACAGGTGCGACTGGAGTGAATGGGAAGGAAAATGCGCTTCATAACTCACCTGCATTGCCCACTGCGGTGGCGGTTACGTACGATGGTGGTGATGGTGTCGTCCCCTTGGTGAGGATTGTGGGACTGTACGCCGCTGGCACTTTGGGAGCCATCTTCAAGGGCGGGGAGGGAGGGGAGCTACTCTGCTCGTTCATCCTCTCCTGGTTAAACCTGGAAGGAAGAATAACATCAATGGAACACCAGAAACATACAGTGAAGAAGGAGGCCGTTGGACCCATTGTGCCCATGCCAGCCCTATGAAAGAGCTTTCTCATTAATCCCAATCCTTCCGCCCCCCCCCCCCCCCCCCCCACAACGTTCCCACGACTTTCAGAATTCACTTTCGGAAGCCACTCCGCATCCCAAGGTATCCGCGGACGAGATTTTCCAGACCCTTCCCGCTGGGCGGGATTTGACTTGATTAATTATTGTCACATGTATTGGGATACAGTGAAAAGTATTGTTTCTTGCGCGCTATACAGACAAAGCACAGCGTACACAGGCCGGCACAGTGGCTCAGTGGTTAGCGCTGCTGCCTCACGATGCCAGGGATCCAGGTTCGATTCCCGACTTGGGTCACTTTCTGTGTGGAGTCTGCACATTCTCCCCGTGTCCGCGTGGGTTTCCTCCGGGTGCTCCGGTTTCCTCCCACAGTCCGAAAGACATCTGGTTAGACACATTGGCCATGCTAAATTCTCCCTTAGTGTACCAAACAGGTGCTGGAGTGTGGCGACTCGGGGACTTTCATCGTAACTTCATTGCAGTAAGATGACTAATAAATAACCTTTAACTGGAAAGTTAAGAAAGCCCACCAACGCCTCCACTTTTTCAGAAGACTACGGAAATTTGGCATGTCAGCTACAACTCTCACCAACTTTTACAGATGCACCATAGAAAGCATTCTTTCTGGTTGTATCACAGCTTGGTATGGGCTCCTGCTCTGCCCAAGACCGCAAGAAACTACAAAAGATTGTGAATGTAGCCCAATCCATCACGCAAACCAGCCTCCCATCCATTGACTCTGTCTACACTTCCCGCTGCCTCGGCAAAGCAGCCAGCATAATCAAGGACCCCACGCACCCTGGACATTCTCTCTTCCACCTTCTTCCTTCGGGGAAAAAGATACAAAAGTCTGAGGTCACGTACCAACCGACTCAAGAACAGCTTCTTCCCTGCTGCTGTCAGACGTTTGAATGGACCTACCTTGCATTAAGTTGATCTTTCTCTACACCCGAGCTATGACTGTAACACTACATTCTGCACCCTCTCCTTTCTTTCTCTATGAACGGTATGCTTTGCCTGTATAACAGTCAAGAAACAATATTTTTCTCTGTATGCTAATATATGTGACAATAATAAATCAAATCAAATCAAGAGAATAAGCTGGAAAATCTCACCCATAGAATCATAGAAACCCTACAGTGCGGAAGGAGGCCATTCGGCCCATCGAGTCTGCACCGATCACAATCCCACCCAGGCCCTACCCCCATATCCCTACACATTTACCCGCTAATCCCTCTAACCTACACATCTCAGGACACTAAGGGGCAATTTTACCATGGCCAATCAACCTAACCTGCACATCTTTGGACTGTGGGAGGAAACCGGAGCACCCGGAGGAAACCCACGCAGACACGAGGAGAACGTGCAAACTCCACACAGACAGTGACCCAAGCCGGGAATCGAACTCAGGTCCCTGGAGCTGTGAAGCATCAGTGCTAACCACTGTCCTACCGTGCCGCCTGGTGGCATCTGGAAATAGGGATGACCCTTGGTCAAAGCCAAAAGACATAGAAAGTGGGAGATATTTATACTGCAGGGTGTGGGAATGAAAGATGAGTCATCGCCACAAAAACAAGGGCAGCCCATGGCTGCTAATGGCAGCCCATAGAGAGAATAGAAGGTGTGGATGGCCAAATGGCAGAGAAGCTGAAATCAGAGGGTGAGCTGCGACAGATGAAGATGTTGTGGGGGGGAGGGGGGAGATGGGTGGGAGAGAGGTAAAATTGAGAAGAAGGGGGAAAGGGGAAGCAAAGGGGGAGAAAAAGTAAAGGGAAAGGGTGGGATAAAATAGGGGGAAAAGAGTGGGGGGGTGAGAAATAAAGAAAAATAAAGAAATAAAAAGTAGAGAACAATTTTACATCCAATTCTGTCTTTGACCCACCCACCTCTCACAAGGGGAGGTGATGATCTAATGGAATTATCGCTATTAATCCAAGAGCTCAGCTAATGTTCTGGGGACTCAGGTTCGAATCCCGCCACGGCAGATGGTGGAATTTGAATTCAATAAAAAATATATCTGGAATTAAGAATCTACTAAACTTTTCTTTGTTCTTTATTAGTAACACTTAAGAGGCATCTGGATGGGTACATGAACAGGGAGGAAATAGAGGGATACGGACTGAGTAAGGCCAGAAGGTTTTTTTTTTAGTTTAGGTGTGGAGATGCCGGCGTTGGACTGGGGTGGGCACAGTAAGAAGTCTCACAACGCCAGGTTAACGTCCAACAGGTTTATTTGGAATCATGAGCTTTCGGAGCGCCGCTCCTTCATCAGGTGAGTGGGTATAGGGAGAAGGAGGAGCGCTCCGAAAGCTCGTGATACCAAATGAACCTTTTGGTCTTTAACCCTGGTGTTGTGAGACTTCTTACTGTTTTTTAGTTTAGTTAGGGCATCAAGATTGGCACGGGCTTGGAGTGCCAAGGGGCCTGCTCCTGTGCTGTACATTTCTTTGTACTGGTGATCATGAACCCATTGCCAATTCCACCTGGGTCACTAATGTCCTTTAGGGGAGGAAATCTGCCTCCTTTCCCGGTCTGGCCTACATCTGGCTCCAGAGCCACAGCAATGTGGTCGACTCTTAACTGCCCTCGGGTAACTAGGGACGGGCAATAAATGCAGGCCCAGCCCACGTCCCACGAATGAATGAGATAAAAACCCTTTCACCCCTTACTGTGTATAGCGCGGATTCTGGGACCAGAAACAAAAATAGAAAATGCTGGAAAATCTCAGCGGGTCTGACAGCATCTGTGGGAGAGAATAGAGCCAACGTTTCGAGTCTGGATGACCTTTCGTCAGAGATTTTGCCCGTTTCCTCTGCCCCAGGGGCTCACCGGAGTGCGTTTGGTCTCTCTGTGCTTCCTCCGTGTTTCAGGTCTGTGATTGCACTGTTGATGTCGGAAGTAATAAGGTCAGCCTACAGAAATAGAACACAGCGAGGGGATATCTCGTCAATACTTAGTTTGCAGCAACCCCGAGCCTTGCGTTTACATCCCGTATATATTTTCAATAATCATAAACATTTGTCATTTAATCTCTACATCATTCTGCACTAATTTCTTCTCCAAAGCTATACGAGGGAATCGGGAATGATTTCTTCCCCTCTGGTATTGTGTAGTCTGCATGTCAGTCTTCAAACATGCCGAGTGTGTCGGTTATTTGCTTGTCAGCACCGTATGCCCACTGCTGACCTCAGTGCCAGACTCCTACCCCGTCAGTACGCAATTTGGAAGGCACAGTGGCACAGTGGTTAGCGCTGCTGCCTCGCCGCGCCAGGGACCCGGGTTCGATTCCCGCCTCGGGTGAATGTGTGTCCGTGTGGAGTCTGCGCGTTCTCCCCGTGTCTGCGTGGGCTTCCTCCGGGTGCTCCGGTTTCCTCCCACAGTTCAAAGATGTGCACTGGCCAGGCTAAATACTCCCTCAGGGTACCTGAACAGGTGCCGGAGTGTGGCAACTAGGGGATTTTCACAGTAACTTCATTGCAGTGTTAATGTAAGCCTACTTGCGACACGAATAAATAAACTTTAAACTTTTTCCTCCGGATGCTCCGGTTTCTTCCCACAGTCCAAAGAGGAAATAACAGAGCACCTGAATAAGAATGGTTCGATCAAGCAGACGCAGCATGGATTCATGAAGGGAAAGTCGTGTTTGACGAATCTACTGGACTTTTATGAAGATGTCACTAGTGCGGTTGACAGAGGGAAACCGGTGGATGTGGTGTTTTTAGATTTCCAGAAGGCGTTGGATAAGGTGCCTCACAAAAGGTTGCTGCAGAAGATTGGGGTACACGGAGTTAGGGGTAAGGTGTTGGCGTGGATTGGGGATTGGCTATCTAACAGGAAGCAGAGAGTTGGGATAAATGGGTGCTTCTCTGGTTGGCAGTTGGTGACCAGTGGCGTGCCGCAGGGATCGGTGCTGGGGCCTCAATTGTTTACCATTTACATAGATGATCTGGAGGAGGGGACTGAATCTAGGGTATTCAAGTTTGCTGATGACACGAAGGTGAGTGGGAAAGCGAATTGCGTGGAGGACGCGGAAAGTCTGCAGAGAGATTTGGATAGGCTGAGCGAGTGGGCGAGGATCTGGCAGATGGAATATAACGTTAGCAAATGTGAGGTTATCCACTTTGGAAGAAATAATAGTAAATTGGAATATTATTTAAATGGAGAAAAATTACATCGTGCGACTGTGCAGAGGGACCTGGGGGTCCTTGTGCACGAATCGCAAAAACTCAGTCTGCAGGTGCAGCAGGTGATCAAGAAGGCGAATGGAATGTTGGCCTTTATCGCGAGGGGGATAGAATATAAAAGCAGGGAGGTCTTGCTGCAACTGTACAAGGCACTGGTGAGGCCGCAACTGGAGTACTGTGTGCAGTTTTGGTCCCCTTATTTGCGAAAGGATATATTGGCCTTGGAGGGAGTGCAGAGAAGGTTCACCAGGTTGATACCGGAGATGAGGGGTGTAGCTTATGAGGAGAGATTAAACAGATTGGGTCTGTACTCGTTGGAGTTTAGAAGGATGAGGGGTGATCTTATAGAGACATATAAGATAATGAAGGGGCTGGATAGGGTAGAGGTGGAGAGATTCTTTCCACTTAGAAGGGAAACCAGAACTAGAGGGCACAGCCTCAAAATAAGGGGGGGCCGGTTCAGAACAGAGTTGAGGGGGAAATTCTTCTCTCAGAGGGTAGTGAATCTCTGGAATTCTCTGCCCATTGAAGTGGTGGAGGCTTCCTCGTTGAATATGTTTAAATCACGGGTAGATAGTTTTCTGATCGATAAGGGAATTAGGGGATATGGGGAGCAGGCGGGTAAGTGGAACTGATTCGCTTCAGATCAGCCATGATCTTGTTGAATGGCGGGGCAGGCTCGAAGGGCCAGATGGCCTACTCCTGCTCCTATTTCTTATGTTCTTATGTTCTTATGTGCAGGTTAGGTTGATTGGCTATGCTAAATTGCCCCTTGGTGTCCCAAGATGTCAGGTAGATTGGCCATGCTAAATTGCCCCTTAGTGTCCAAAGATGTGTGGGTTAGGTGGATTGGCCATGCTAAATTGCGCCTTAGTGTCCAAAGATGCGCAGATTAGGTGGATTTGGACACTAGGGGGCAATTTAGCATGGCCAATCCACCTGACGTACACATCTTTGGAGTGTGGGAGGAAACTGGAGCACCCGGAGGAAGCTCACACAGACACGGGAAGAATGTGCAAACTCCACACAGACAGTCACCTGAGGCCGGAATTAAACCTGGGTCCCTGGCACCGTGAGGCAGCAGTGCTAACCACTGTGCCACCCCACGTGCTCCAGCTCTGATCTGGCAGGAGATCACAAGAGGCCAGGAAGATGGCCTTTTAGGAAAACACATTACCCCACTGATGGTGGGCGGGCGGGCGGGAGCATGAGAAGCCTCTCAAGGAAAACCAATCCTTCAGGAATATCTCTTCTCTTGGTGGGTGCCATCATCTCTTGCCCACCCAAATTCACTACCCACCCCACAACATACAGACTGTCAAACAATGCCAACACTGCGCCTTTAACCACTTCTAGAATGTAGGTAAGAGCGTTAAGGTTGTGGCTTGTAACCATTGCATATTTGAAATGTCAGAGCTATGTAGCGATGTCACCAGTTCCAACGTGTATAACAGGGTTTTATTCAATGATTTTAAATATCTTCTCCACACTTCAGATCCAGCTTCATAGAATCATAGAAACATACAGTGCAGAAGAGATCCTTCGGCCCATCAAATCTGCACTGGCACGTGAGAAACACCTGATTTCCCACCTAATCCCACTTGCCAACACTTGGCCCATCGCCCTGAATATTATGATGTGCCAAGCGCTCATCCAGATACTTTTTAAAGAATGTGAGGCATCCCGCCTCCACCACCCTCCCAGGCAGCGCATTCCAGACTCTCACCACCCTCTGGGTAAAAAAGCTTTTCCTCACATCCCCCCCGAAACCTCCTGCCCCTCACCTTGAACCTATGTCCCCCTCGTGATTGAACCTTCAACTCAAGGGAACAGCTGCTCTTTATCCACTCTGCCCATGTCCCTCATAACTTATAGATAGATAGAATCCTACAGTACAGAAGGAGTCCATTTGGCCCATCGGGTCTGCACTGACCACAATCCCACCCAGGCCCTATCCCCGTAACCCCACATATTTACCCTAGCTAGTCCCCCGGCACTAAGGGGGAATTTAGCATGGCCAATCAACCTAACACGCACATCTTTCGGACTGTGGGAGGAAACCGGTGCACCCAGAGGAAACCCACGCAGACACGGGGAGAACGGGCAAACGCCACACAGACAGTGACCCAAGCCAGGAATCGAACCTGGATCCCTGGCGCTGTGAGGCAGCAGTGCTAACCACTGTGCTACCGTGCCGCCCATAATCTTGGACACCTCGATCAGGTCGCCCCTCAGTCTTCTCTGCCCCAATGAAAACAATCCAAGCCCACCCATTTCCTCGGAGTCCACACCCAGACTTAAACAATCGAGCACTGATCAGTCGACAGACACATCTAATCAAACACAGAACGATTGAACGGTGACGACCATGACTGCCGATCCATGGTTAGGATAATGGGCCTGCATTTGGGGCAGGGTGGCACAGCAGGCTGGCAAGGCCAATGTCGCAGAACCCCCTCCTGCACCACCCTTCAACATCGTGAGGGCAAAGAGGAAAGAGGGGCTGGTGTCTTCCTCGCCTTGGCTCTCGTACTCACCCCAACCTCGGAGCACTGGAAGAAGTGGATATCGGGCTTTGCCTGGTGAGCTTCCTTGCAGATGAGGATGAGGATGGAGTTAAATCTCCAGTTGTCCAGCAGTGAGTCGCACAGCTCGATTACAGTCAGTGGGTACGTCTCCAGTTCCTCCTGAGTGAGGAAGAGCATTCCATTAGAGGAAGATTAAGTGACGGCTCCCCCTGCCTCTCAGACTGTTGCCCCATCCATGTTGACCACTTCATAGAATCATCACAGAATCCTCTCAGCGCGGAAGGAGGCCATTTGGCCCATCGAGTCTGCCCGACTCTCTCTCTCTGACAGCGTATCTTACTCAGGCCCATTCCCCTGCCCTATCCATGTAACTCCATACATTTCCCATGGCCAATCCAACTAACCTGCACATCTTGGGACACTAAGGGGCAATTTAGCATGGCCAATCCACCTAACCTGCACATCTTGGGACACTAAGGGGCAATTTAGCATGGCCAATCCACCTAACCTGCACATCTTTGGACACTAAGGGAGAATTTAGCACGGCCAATCCACCTGACCTGCACATTTTCGGACTGTGGGAGGAAACCAGAGCACCCGGAGGAAACCCACGCAGACACGGGGAGAACGGGCAAACGCCACACAGACAGTGACCCAAGCCGGGAATCGAACCCGGGTCCCTGGCGCTGTGAGACAGCAGTGCTAACCACTGTGCCACCGTGCCGCCCTTTTCAATGTGGCAAGCCGTCCAGTTTACCAAGCGTTAACTGAGTGACCATCTGTAGCAGCCTGACAGCCAGTGAGCGGTGCCAGTAGAAATATGGCAGTGCAGTGGTGAGATTAATGAAGCAGTGATGCAGTGACCTGACCTAATGATCCAGGGACACAGGTTCAAATCTCACCTCAGCAACTGGACAATTAATTAAATCAGAAATCAAACACTGCAGAAGCTGGAAAGCAAACCAGAAATCGCAGGAAACACTCAGCAGCATCAGTGGGGTGAAACAAAGTTAACGGGCGGGTTTCTCCGATCTTGTACACCCTTCTCCCGCTGCCAGCGAGAACGGAGAACTTGGCGCTCAGCCAAAACTCCACACATAGCAGCGGGACTGGAGAATCCCGGTCGTGGGCGAGGTCGGAGGTTTCCGGCGAATGTGGGCAGCACGGTGGCACAGTGGTTAGCGCTGCTGCCTCACAGCGCCAGGGGACCCGGGTTCGATTCCCGGCTTGGGTCACTGTCTGTGTGGAGTTTGCACATTCTCCTCGTGTCTGCGTGGGTTTCCTCCGGGTGCTCCGGTTTCTTCCCACAGTCCGAAAGATGTGCTGGTTAGGGTGCGTTGGCCATGCTAAATTCCCCCTCAGTGTACCCGAACAGGTGCCGGAGTGTGGCGACTAGGGGATTTTCACAGTAACTTCATTGCAGTGTTAAGGTAAGCCTACTTGGGACTCTAATAATAAAATAACATGCCAATTCTTATAAGTTCATTAGATATAGGAGCAGAATTAGACCATTCAGTCCATCGAATCTGCTCTGTCTTTGGATAATAGGGTGGCACAGTGACACAGTGGTTAGCACTGCTGCCTCGCAGTGCCAGGGACCCGGGTTTGATTCCTGGCTTGGGTCACTGTCTGTGTGGAGTCTGCACGTTCTCTCCGTGGGTTTCCTCCGGGTGCTCCGGTTTCCTCCCACAGTCTGAAAGACGTGCGGGTTATGTGGATTGGCCATGCTAAATTGCCCCTTAGTGTCCCGGGATGTGGTAGGTTAGAGGGATTAGCAGGGTAACTAAATGGGAATAGGGCCTGGGTGGGATTGTGGTGGGTGCAGACTCGATGGGCCGAATGGCCTCTTTCTGCACTGTAGGGTTTCTATGATTCTACCATGGCTGAAATGCTTTACATCCCCATTTTCCTGCCTTCTCCCCATAACCTTTCAACCCATTACTGATCTACTTACCAGTAGACTGGGGTTTTACTGAGTAGACTGGGGCTATACTCATTGGAATTCTGAAGAATGAGAGGGAATCTAATAGAAACATATAAGATTATGAAGGGAATAGATAAGATAGAAGCAGGGATGTTGTTCCTACTGGTGGGGTGAAACTAGAATAGGGGGCATGGCCTCAAATTAAGGGGGCGCAGATTTAGGATTGAGTTGAGGAGGAACTTCTTCACCCAAAGGGTTGTGAATCTGTGGAATTCCCTGCCCAGTGAAGCAGTTGATTTGATTTGATTTATTATTGTCACATGTATTAACATACAGTGAAAAGTATTGTTTCTTGTGCGCTGTACAGACAAGGCACACCGTTCATAGAGAAGGAAAGGAGAGAGTGCAGAATGTAGTGTTACAGTCATAGCTAGGGTGTAGAGAAAGATCAACTCAACGCGAGGTAGGTCCATTCAAAAGTCTGACAGCAGCAGGGAAGAAGCTGTTCTTGAGTCGGTTGGTACATGACCTCAGACTTTTGTATCTTTTTCCCGATGGAAGAAGGTGGAAGAGAAAATGACTGCCGTGTGTGGGGTCCTTGATTATGCTGGCTGCTTTTCCGAGGCAGCGGGAAGTGTCGGCGGAGTCAATGGAGGCTACCTCGTTGAATGTTTTTCAGGCAAGGATAGATAAATTTTTGAACAGTAAAAGAATTAAGGGTTATGGTGAGCGGGCGGGTAAGTGGAGCTGAGTCCACAAAAAGATCAGCCATGATCTTATTGAATGGCGGAGCAGGCTCGAGGGGCCAGATGGCCTACTCCTGCTCCTAGTTCTTATGTTCGAAAAACTTAATGCCTCCTTCAATTTACTCACTGTCCCAGCATGCACTCTGTCACTTTCAAGAAAATGACTCAGCAGCAGCTTAAGCCTTTGGCCATGCTAAAACTACCCCTTAGTGCCTGGGGGAGTAGCCAGGGTAAAAGTAAAGTTTATTTATTAGTCCCAAGTAGGCTTACATTAACACTGTAATGAAGTTACTGTGAAAATCCCCTAGTTGCCACACTCCGGCGCCTGTTCGGGTACACTGAGGGAGAATTTAGCACAGCCAATGCACCCTAACCAGCACGTCTTTAGGACTGTGGGAGGAAACCGGAGGAAACCCACGCAGACACGGGGAGAATGCGCAGACTCCACGCAGACAGTGACCCAAACCGGGAATCGAACCAGGTCCCTGGCACTGTGAGGCACAGTAAGAAGTCTCACAACACCAGGTTAAAGTCCAGCAGGTCTATTTGGTCGCACAAGCTTTCGGAGTCTCGCTCCCTCTTCAGGTGAGTGAGGAGTTGTGTTCACAAACAGGGCATACGTAGACACAGACTCAATTTATAAGGTAATGGTTGGAATGCGAGTCTTTACAGGTAATCAAGTCTTAAAGGTACAGACAATGTGAGTGGAGAGAGGGTGAAGCACAGGTTAAAGAGATGTGTATTGTCTCCAGACAGGACAGTTCGTGAGATTTTGCAAACCCAGGCAAGTCGTGGGGGTTACAGATAGTGTGACATGAACCCATTGGACGGTTGAGGCCGTCCTCATGTGAGCGGAACTTGGCTATCAGTCTCTGCTCAGCGACTCTGCGTTGTCGTGTGTCCTGAAGGCCACCTTGGAGAACGCTTACCCGAAGCATTGCTAACCACTGTTCCACCGTGCTGCCCCAGGATAGGGCCTGAGTGGGATTGTAGTCGGTACAGACTCGATGAGGCGAATGGCCTCCTCCTGCACTATAGGGATTTTATGATCTATGATCTACCGGGGCAATAAGGGACAAGCATGGTCTTGTCAGCGATGCCCTCACGCCACATGTTAATTCATCCCACGAGACCGCCTGACGTACCTTGGATTCAATGTCCACCAGATTGACGGCCGAGCTGTTAACTTGCAACAGCATCTCCTGAGTCCAGATCCTCCCTTTGCTGTCCATGGTCTTCAGTTTCTGAATGGACTCTTCGACTGTCTGCGTCTCCTCCCCAGGACCCAGCGGGAAGGTGGTCAGGTGCTGCAGGGGGCCAGAGGCGGAGAGGATTAAAGAACTCAGAGGAAACTCGAACGGAAGAGAAAGGAGCGTAGGAGAGTAACTGGCGACATTGCAACATTAACTTTGCGATTAAAGTTTATTTATTGGTGTCACAAGTCGGCTTACATTAACACTGCAATGAAGTTACTGAGAAAAATCCCCTAGTCGTCAGACTGTGGGAGGGAACTGGAGTACCCGGAGGAAACCCACGCAGACACGGGGAGAATGTGCAGACCCAAGCCGGGAATCGAACTGGCGCTGTGAGGCAGCAGTGCTAACCACTGTGCCACCGTGCCGCCCCATAGTCAGGTCTAGAGGTAACCGAGGAGGGGTAAGACTGAGCCAGAGGTGAAGTCCGACGGCGGAGGCAGAAATAGGCCACCTTAGTGATGCCGCACATCTGTCCCAGCGTACCAGCCACGGGGGCCCAACTCCAGCACGGGTCAGAGACACCCTTTGCCCATATTGCGCAAAGGCTGGTGTGAGAATCTGGATGCGGTGTGGGTGCCATCTGTTGTCTCGACAAAACCCGGGAGAGCATTGGTTTGGGGCGGGGGGGGAGGGGGGGCACTTGGGTGTAATGGAATAATGAAATAACAACGTAAAGCCCTCGGTCTAAAAACAGAAGAGAATGGGGCAGCACGGTGGCACAGTGGTTAGCACTGCTGCCTCACAGCACCAGGGACCCGGGTTCATAGAACATAGAACATAGAACATTACAGCGCAGTTCAGGCCCTTCGGCCCTCGATGTTGCGCCGACCGGTTCAATTCCCGGCTTGGGTCACTGTCTGTGCGGAGTCTACACATTCTCCCCGTGTCTGCGTGGGTTTGCTCCGGTTTCCTCCCACAGTCTCAAAGACGTGCTGGTTAGGGTGCATTGGCCATGCTAAATTCTCCCTCAGTGTACCCGAACAGGCGCCGGAGTGTGGCGACTATGGGATTTTCACACTAATTTCATTGCAGTGTTAATGTAAGCCTACTTGAGACACTGATCGTAGAAGCCTACAGTGCAGAAGGAGGCCATTTTTCCCCATCGAGTCTGCACCGACCATTATCCCACCCAGATCTTATACCCATACAGGCCCTACCCCAGCTCGTCCCTCTGACACTAAGGGGCAACTTATCATGGCCAATCCACCTAAGCCGCACGTATTTGGACTGTGGGAGGAAACCAGAACACCAGGAGGAAACCCACGCAGACACGAGGAGAAGGTGCAAACTCCACACAGACAGTGATCCAAGCCAGGAATCAAGACCGGGTCCCTGGCGCTGTGAGGCCCCAGTGCTAACCACTGTGCCACCGAACAGCACCTTCCAAACCCGCGACCTCTGCCATCTAGACAGCAGATACCTGGGAACGCCACCACCTGAAGATCTGGAGGTTCCCCTTCCAAGTCGCCCACCATCCTGAGTTGGAAATATAGCGGCCGTTCCTTCACTGTCGCTGAGGACGCGCAGACTCCGCACAGACAGTGACCCAAGTCGAGAATCGAACCCGGGTCCCTGGCGCTGTGAGGCAGCAATGCCAACCACTGTGCCACCGTGCCACTCCTTTAACTTAATTTTCACTACGCGGAGAAAGCGTGTAGTGCTGAAGGAGATGACTTACGTTCACGTGGTACTGCGACCGATCGTCCATTATAAAGTTGGAATTCGAATATTTCTTCCTCTGTTCTGTAAAAGAAAATTAAGGGACATTAAGCAACAACAGCAGACTGGCTTGGTGCCGACCTGGTGGTTGTGAGATTCAGCCGAGCGGGTGTGGCCCATAAAATGTGAAACTCTTATTCAAAGTCTGATCCTTCTTTGTCTTTCCTTCATGGCCTTCTCTCCCTGTTTACTCTCGCTCCACTCCCCTCCCCCTCTCTCTGGTTGAAGGCCTTGCTTTCACCGGCTACTCACTGGAAATTGGATTAAATTGGCCTTTTTACAGATAATTACCTTTCTCAGCGATCTCAAAGGGGATGAAGCGCAGATCTCTCTCTCAGCTTTCTGCAGAACCAACTTTACCTGTTCAACCAGATTGTCTGCTTCCTGCTTCTGGGGTTGGGCAGGGACTGGGATATCTCCGGAGGAAATCTTTACCTCCTCCTTTTGCTGAATATGGATTTCACCCAGCGGTGGGGGGTTTGGACGGAGGGTGTGGGAGGGGGGTGGGGGGGGGGGGGGGTGAAGGGTCGTGGGGTGACCTCTCTGATTGTTTCCTCACCCCCCCCCCCCCCCGCCTCCCTCTCTTGACATTTCGACACATGGCTTCATTAGCTGCCCCATTGCCGCACCCAACCCACCACTGCGCCAAAGGTCGTGACTGTAGCCCAGTCCATCACGCGAACCAGCCTCCCATCCACTGACTCTGTCTACTCTTTCCGCTGCCTCGGCAAAGCAGCCAGCATAATTAAGGACCCCACACACAGCGGTTAGCACTGCTGCTTCACAGCTCCAGGGGCCTGGGTTCGATTCCCGGCTTGGGTCACTGTCTGTGTGGAGTTTGCACATTCTCCCTGTGTCTGCGTGGGTTTCCTCCGGGTGCTCCGGTTTCCTCCCACAGTCCAAAGATGTGCGGGTTAAGTTGATTGGCCGTGCTAAAAGATTGCCCCTTAGTGTCCTGAGATGTGTAGGTTAGAGGGATTAGCGGGTAAATATGTAGGGATATGGGGGTAGGGCCTGGGTGGGATTGTGGTCGGTGCAGACTCGATGGGCCAAATGGCCTCTTTCTGCACTGTAGGGTTTCTGTGTTCTGTGTTCACACCCCGGACATTCTCTCTTCCACCTTCTTCCTTCAGGAAAAAGATACAAAAGTCTGAGGTCACGTACCAACTGACTCAAGAACAGCTTCTTCCCTGCTGTCATCAGACTTTTGAACGAACCTACCTCACATTAAGTTCATCTTTCTCTACACCCTAGCTATGACTGTAACACTACATTCTGCACTCTCTTGTTTCCTTCTCTATGAACGGTATGTTTTGTCTGTATAGCGTGCAAGAAACAATACTTTTCACTGTACACTAATACATGTTGTGGAGATGCCGGCGTTGGACTGGGGTAAACACAGTAAGGAGTCTAACAACACCAGGTTAAAGTCCAACAGGTTTATTTGGTAGCAAACGCCACTAGCTTTCGGAGCGCTGCTCCTTTGTCAGGTGAGTGGGAGATCTGCTCATAAACAGCAATAATATGATATGCCCTGTTTGCTGTTTGTGAGCACATCTCCCACTCCACCTGACGAAGGAGCAGCGCTCTGAAAGCTAGTGGCATTTGCTACAAAATAAACCTGTTGGACTTTAACCTGGTGTTGTTAGACTCCTTACTACTAATGCATGTGACAATAATAAATCAAATCAAATCAAAATCAAACTCAGACCCCGTGAGGGTGTTGGACCGCCATAGAATGTTGTCGCGAAACCTGACGGTGGCACAGTGGTTAGCACCGCTGTCTCACAGCACCAGGGACCCGGGTTCGAATCCTGGCTTGGGTCACTGTCTGTGTAGAGTTTGCACATTCTCCCCGTGTCTGCGTGGGTTTCCTCCGGGTGCTCCGGTTTCCTCCCAGAGTCTGAAAGACGTGCTTGTTAGGGTGCATTGGCCTGAACAGGCGCCGGAGTGTGGCGACTAGGGGAATTTCACAGTTACTTCATTGCAGTGTTAATGTAAGCCTTGACAAAGGTTTGACAAATGGTCATCTGGACTCGAAACATCAGCTCTTTTCTCTCCTTACAGGAGCTGCCAGACCTGCTGAGATTTTCCAGCATTTTCTCTTTTGGTTTCAGATTCCAGCATCCGCAGTAATTTGCTTTTATTAATGTAAGCCTTGTGACAAATATATAAAACTTTAACTTTAAACCCGACGGTGGAGCAGTGATTAGCGCCGCTGCCTCACAGCGCCAGGGACCCGGGTTCGATTCCCGGGCTTGGGTCACTGTCTGTGCGGAGTCTGCACGTTCTCCCCCGTGTCTGCGTGGGTTTCCTCCGGGTGCTCCGGTTTCCTCCCACAGTCTGAAAGACGTGCTGGTTAGGTGGATTGGCCGTGCTAAATTGCCCTTGAAACCGACACCAGTGAATCCGCTGTCGAATGAAAGGAACCGATTTGCCGACGCACTCAACGTCTATCGTTTGTGGAGGAAACAGTGTCCAGTTTCAATAGGCAACCTGTGTGGGTGGAACGCGACACCTGCTCTCTTGTGTCGCTTAGCGAGCTTCCTGCAAAGTGCTGGCACAATGAACATTTTTAACCACCGCTATCTCCTCCTGTCTTCACTTTGTTCAGCTGACGGTTGGTCTCTTTATTTATTCGTCGATGGGACATGAGCGTCGCTGGCTGGGCCAGCATTTATTGCCCATTCCTAGTTGCCCGAGGGTAATTAAGAGTCAACCCCATTGCTGTGGCTCTGGAGTCACATGTAGGCCAGACCGGGTAAGGACAGCAGATTTCCTTCCCGAAAGGACATTAGTGACCCAGATGGGTTTTTGCAACAATGGGTCATCAGTAAATTCTTAATTCCAGATTTTTCTTATTGAATTCAAATTCCACCATCTGCTGTGGCGGGATTCGAACCTGGGTCCCCAGAACTTTAGCTGAGTTAATAGTCCGGCGATAATACCATTAGGCCATTTCACAGGACAGTTAAGAGTTAACCACATTGCTGTGGCTCTGGAGTCACATGTAGGCCAGACCGGGTAAGGACAGCAGATTTCCTTCCCGAAAGGACATTAGTGACCCAGATCGGTTTTTCCGACAATCGACAATGGTTTCAGGGTCATCTGTAGATTCTCAATTCCCAGGACAAGTCACTAATCTGTCGCCAGGGGGCTTATAGCTTGAAGGGGCGCCACTCCACATCAAGCGTGGCTGACCAGGAGTCTCTCCCGCTTTTACCGCCAGGCGTGTTTGGAAGGATTTTGTAGGTTAACATTCAACCTGTTTGGCCGTGTTATGGACGCACCTTCCTTGGCCGTCAAGTCTTGGGGTGGGTTTCGAGCCTGGAGCTTCTAGCTCAGAGGCAGGGGTACCTATCAGTGACTCAAGTTGACAATCGAACCTGGATGCCCGGTGCTGTGAGGCAGCAGTGCTAACCACAGTGCATGTTTCAGGGTTAGGAGTTACACGCTTGTAATGTTTGACTCTGTGAATAAATTGGAATAGGGCCTCTTCCGTCACCAGCAATCTTGAAACCCTGCGAAATAAATTGACCCCGCCAGCTAATTATTCCATTTCCCCAGTCTGCTGTCGAGTGGAGTCTCTGAAAAGTGGCTTACGCGCACCTTGGAAATGAATTGGCTGTTTGTGTGAGCTTACTGTGCACAAATTGGCTGGTGAGTTACAGAACAAAGAAGAGAGTATGTCCGGAGGTTCTTGATTATGCTGGCTGCTTTGCCGAGGCAGCGGGAAGTGTAGACGGAGTCAATGGTTGGGAGGCTGGTTTGCCTGACGGATTGGGCTACATTCATGGCCTTTTGTAGATTCTTACGGTCTTGGGCAGAGCAGGAGCCATACCAAGCTGTGATACAACCAGAAAGAATGCTTTCTGTGGTGTATCTGTAAAAGTTGGTGAGAGTCGTAGCTGACATGCCAAATTTCCTTAGTCTTTTGAGAAAGTAGAGACGTTGATGTGCTTTCTTGACTATAGTGTCGGCATGGGGGGGACAGGACAGGCTGTTGGTGATCTAAACTTGAAGCTTTCCCCCCCCATTTCTATTTCGTCCCCATTGATGTAGACAGGGGCATGTTCTCCTTTACGCTTCCTGAAGTCGATGACTACCTCCTTCATTTTGTTGACATTGAGGGGGAGATTATTGTTGCCGCACCAGTTCACCAGATCCTCTATATCATTCCTGTACTCTGTCTCGTCACAGTTTGAGA
The DNA here is from genome assembly GCF_964213995.1 of Mustelus asterias. Taxonomy (NCBI): domain Eukaryota; kingdom Metazoa; phylum Chordata; class Chondrichthyes; order Carcharhiniformes; family Triakidae; genus Mustelus; species Mustelus asterias. The sequence continues at coordinate 2,589,791 of NC_135821.1, read as the reverse complement.
TCCGACCCACTATGGTGGTATCGTCAGCAAACTTGATAATCGAGTTGGAGGGGAATTTGGCCACACAGTCATAGGTGTATAAGGAGTATAGTAGGGGGCTGAGAACACAGGCTTGTGGGGCGCTGGTGTTGAGGATGATCATGGAGGAGGTGTTGTTGCCTATCCTTACTGATTGTGGTCTGTGAGTTGGGAAGTTCAGGATCCAGTCGCAGAGGGTGGAACCGAGGCCCAGGCCACGGAGTTTGGAGATGAGTCTCGCAGGAATAATGGTGTTGAAGGCTGAGCTGTAGGCAATAAATAGGAGTCTGACATAGGTGTCTTTGTTATCCAGGTGTTCCAGGTTGAGTGCAGGGCCAGGGAGATGGCACCTGCTGTGGACCTGTTGTGGCGGCAGGCGAACTGTAGTGGATCCAGGAGGGTAGAATTGATTCGTGCCATGACTAACCTAAAAGCACTTTGCTGGTGGTAGGCTGTCCTGAAGCCTTGATAGGCGCTATGTAAATAGAGGGCTTTTTTTGCCCTCGCTTCTTCCCTTCAGCATGGTTAATGAGGCAGCCCCCGAGAGAACCCCACGGCATCAGGAGTATGGTTGTTTGCAGTGCCCAGCTCTCTCATGTTTATATCTGGTCTGATAATTCTCCCTGAGAGAGCGTTTGCCAAGGGTTCCCTGGGGCTGAAGGGAATGGAACTATTAAATCGAGGGCTGTTAGTGTCTAAAACAAACCTAAATTCTGCCATTTGCCTGTCCAGAAATAGTCTCAAGGAATGACACAGTGAGGGAGACGGAGGCTCCTGTTATCCGGTTTACAACTCGGAACTTTCCGGAAAGTTCACTCTCAACACAGCTCGGTTTCCATCCCCTCATATTAGTGGAGAGAGCTCAGCCCGACTGAGAATAGGTCTCCCTTCCCCCCCACCCCCCCCACCCACCCCCATCCCTGCCCCGCCCCTCGACAATAAACATCTCCAGAGAGCTTCAGGTTTTTAGGTTTCCAGATCACCAACAACCTGTCCTGGTCCCCCCCATGCCGACACTATAGTTAAGAAAGCCCACCAACCCCTCTACTTTCTCAGGAGACTAAGGAAATTTGGCATTTCAGCTACGATTCTCACCAACTTTTACAGATGCACCATAGAAAGCATTCTTTCTGGTTGTATCACAGCTTGGTATGGCTCCTGCTCTGCCCAAAACCGCAAGAAACGACAAAGGGTTGTGAATGTAGCCCAATCCATCACGCAAACCAACCTCCCATCCATTGACTCTGTCTACATTTCCCGCTGCCTCGGCAAAGCAGCCGGCATAATTAAGTACCCCACGCACCCCGGACATTCTCTCTTCCGCCTTCTTCCTTCGGAGAAAAGATACAAAAGTCTGAGGTCACGCACCAACCGACTCAAGAACAGCTTCTTCCCTGCTGCTGTCAGACTTTTGAATGGACCTACCTTGAATTAAGTTGACCTTTCTCTACACCCTAGCTATGACTGTAACACTACATTTTGCACTCTCTCCTTTCCTTCTCTATGAACGGTATGCTTTGTCTGTATGGCGTGCAAGAAACAATATTTTTCACTGTATGCTAATACATGTCACAATAATAAATCAAATCAAATCAAATCAAAAATCAGAAGATCGGAGTGCATAATCCAGGTAGAACAAGGGGTCACAGGTATGAAAGCAAATAGCTGCGGATGCTGGAAACTGAAACCAAAAGAGAAAATGCTGGAAAATCTCAGCAGTTTTGGCAGCATCTGTAAGGAGAGAAAAGAGCTGACGTTTCAACCCTTTGTCAAAGGTAAAAGGCCTAGAAAGTGGGAGATATTTATACTGCAGGCGGAGGGAATGAAAGATGGGTCATAGCCACAAAAACAAGGGGAAAGGGTGGCACGGTGGCACAGTGGTTAGCACTGCTGCCTCACAGCGCCAGGGACCCGGGTTCGATTCCCGGCTTGCGTCACTGTCTGTGTGGAGTCTGCACGTTCTCCCCGTGTCTGCGTGGGTTTCCTCCGGGTGCTCCGGTTTCCACCCACAGTCTGAAAGACGTGCTGGTTAGGGCACATTGACCCAAACAGCACCGGAGTGTGGCGACTAGGGGAATTTCACAGTAACTTCATTGCAGTGTCAATGCAAGCCTTACTTGTGACTAATAAATAAACTTTTAACTTTGAAAATGGCAGTCCATCGCGAAGATAGAAGGAAGGTCACAGGTATAGTGTGAGAGGCGGTAGATTTAAAACTGAGGTGAGGAGGAACTACTTCTCGCAGAGGGTGGTGAATTTGTGGAACTCGCTGCCCCATCGCGCGGTGGAGTCTGAATCATTGAATGGTTCCAAGAAGGAGATAGATATATTTCTGATAACAAAAAAAGTTAAAGGGATATGGGGAACAGGTGGGGAGGTGGATTTGAGACCAGGGAGAGATCAGCCATGATCTGATTGAATGGCGGAGCAGGCTCGAAGGGCTGAATTAGAATCAGAGAATCCTACAGTGCAGAAGGAGGCCATTCGGTCCATCGAATCTGCACCGACCACAATCCCACCCAGACCCTATCCCCATAACCCCATGTATTTACCCTAGCTAGTCCCCCTGACACTAAGGGGCAATTTACCATGGCCATTCCACCTAATCCGCACATCTTTGGACTGTGGGAGGAAAACGGAGCACCCGGAGGAAACCCGTGCAGACACGGGGAGAACGTGCAGACTCCACACAGATAGTGACCCAAGCCGGGAATCGAACCCGAGTCCCTGGCGCTGTGAGGCAGCAGTGCGAACCACTGTGCCACTGTGCCGCCACCTGCACACTGAAGTAAATCAGTAAACAGTACAGAAGGAGGCCATTCAGCCCTTCCAACCTGGATCGACAACAATCCCACCCTGGCCCTAGCCCTGTAACCCCACGTATTTACCCGTTTAGCCCCCTGATACAAAGGGGCAATTTAGCATGGCCAATCCACCTAACCTGCACATCTTTGGACAGTGGGAGGAAACCGGAGCACCCGGAGAAAACCCACACAGACACGGGGAGAACGTGCAAACTCCACACAGATAGTGACCCAAGCTGGGAATCGAACACGGGTCCCTGGCGCTGTGAGGCAGCAGTGCGAACCACTGTGCCACCGTGCCGCCACCTGCACACTGAAGTAAATCAGTAAACAGTACAGAAGGAGGCCATTCAGCCCATCCAACCTGGATCGACAACAATCCCACCTGGCCCATCCCCGTAACCCCACGTATTTACCCGCTTAGCCCCCTGACACAAAGGGGCAATTTAGCACGGCCAATCTACCTAACCTGCACATCTTTGGACAGGAAGGGGCAATTTAGCATGGCCAATCCACCTAACCTGCACATCTTTGGACAATAAGGGCAATTTAGCATGGCCAATCCACCTAACCTACACATCTTTGGACACTAGGGACAATTTAGTATGGCCAATCCACCTAACCTGCACATCTTTGGACAATAAGGGGCAATTTAGCATGGCCAATCCACCTAACCTGCACATCTTTGGACAATAGGGGGCAATTTAGCATGGCCAATCCACCTAACCTACACATCTTTAGACACTAAGGGACAATTTAGCATTGCCAATCCACCTAACCTGAACATCTTTGGACACTAGGGACAATTTAGCATGGCCAATCCACCTAACCTACACATCTTTAGACACTAAGGGACAATTTAGCATGGCCAATCCACCTAACCTACACATCTTTGGACACTAGGGGGACATTTACCATGATGATAAATGCATCCTCCCTCTCTTTCTCTCTCTCTCTCTCTCCTGCCTTTGCAGGTGGGGCCTTCGACTGGAGCTTAACATTCCAACAAAACAGCAAACAAATATTAAATCTCAGGGCAAACACTCTAAATAATCCTCCGCCCCACACAAAACAATAAAAAACCCTTCTGGGCTGGGAAGTAACAACACCACCGCCAGGGATTAGGTGAATGTGTGTCCAACTTTCTCACATTTCTGAAACCCTTTTATCTTTGCCTCCCTCAGCTGAAACTCAAAAGATCAAGTGTGTGACGGAGTTGCATTCTTTACCTGTTCCAGGGCAGCACAGAATCCCTCAACCCGCACTCGCTAAACCTCTCTGCTCTGTGGCCAGCCAGTCTGAGGTGTCCTGGGAGGAACTGTGTGAGATCTGTTCCTTTTGGCAGGGAGGTTCTGCACTCTCTGTGGAAGGAGGTTCCTCGGCAAGTGGCAATGAAGAATTTCATCACCTCATTTTTTTTTTACACACAGAAATTATTTTCAGTTTCATCAGAAGAAAATGAGGCTGGAATCGGGAGTTAACCCCATGAATGCCGTCCTCGTGTCTTGGTTCCCTCTTCACCGTGCAGTGAGCTGGAGGGATACATTAATGATAGCCACATTCCACAGCCCCCTCACCTCCCTCCCCCCCCCACCCCCTGGACAGGACTGCCTCTGATTTGGGACGGCGCGGTGTCCCAGTGGTTAGCGCTGCTGCCTCACAGCGCCAGGGACCCAGGTTCAATTCCCAGGTTGGGTCTCTGTCTGTGCGGAGTCTGCACGTTCTCCCCGTGTCTGCGTGGGTTTCCTCCGGGTGCTCCGGTTTCCTCCCACAGTCCGAAAGACGTGCTGGTTAGGGTGCATTGGCTGTGCTAAATTCTCCCTTAGTGTACCCGAACAGGCGCTGGAGTTGGCGAATAGGGGATTTTCACAGTAACTTCATTACAGCGTTAATGTGTTAATGGGCGGCACAGCGGCACAGTGGTTAGCTCTGCTGCCTCACCGTTCCAGGGACCCGGGTTCAATTCCCAACTTGGGTCACTGTCTGTGTGGAGTCTGCACGTTCTCCCCCCCGTGTCTGCATGGGTTTCCTCCGGTGCTCCAGTTTCTTCCCATAGTCCAAAGATGTGCAGGTCAGGTGGATCGGCCATGCTAAGTTCTCCCTTTGTTTCAGGGGGATTAGTGGAGTAAATATGTGGGGTTACGGGGATACGGCCTGGGTGGGATTGTTGTCGGTCCAGACTCGATGGGCCGAATGGCCTCCTTCTGCACTGCAGGGATTCTATGATTCTGTGAATGTAAGCCTACTTGTGACACAATTAAATAGGGAGGAGTTTTCCCATCCTGTCCACCATGGGAATCACTCTGGGTTGGGGACGGACCATGCAAAGATTACCAACTTTTACAGATGCACCATAGAAAGCATTCTTTCTGGTTGTATCTCAGCTTGGTATGGCTCCTGCTCTGCCCAAGACCACAAGGAACTACAAAAGGTCGTGAATGTAGCCCAATCCATCACGCAAACCAGCCTCCCATCCATTGATTCTGTCCACACTTCCTGCTGTCTTGGCAAAGCAGCCAACATAATCAAGGACCCCACACACCCCGGACATTCTCTCTTCCACCTTCTTCCATCGGGAGAAATCTGAGGTCACATACCAACCGACTCAAGAACAGCTTCTTCCCTGCTGCTGTCAGACTTTTGAATGGACCTACCTCGCATTAAGTTGATCTTTCTCTGCACCCTAGCTATGACTGTAACCCTACATTCTGCACTCTCTCATTTCCTTCTCTATGAACGGTATGCTTTGGCTGTACAGCGCGCAAGAAACAATACTTTTCACTGTATATTAATACATGTGACAATAATAAATCAAATCAAAGATTTTCTGGTTTTGGGGCGAGTGTGAATGGAAAGTCCCGCCTGTAAACTGATTTTGAGTTTTTGTTCTGAATCACCGTCGACGGGATGGGGTTTATTTGCAGCCTCGGACAATGGGACATCACCATAAGATCACAGCCAGGTCATTCCATAGAAACCCTACAGTGCAGAAGGAGGCCACTCGGCCCATTGAGTCTGCACCGACCACAATCTCACCCAAGCCCAACTCCCGTAACCGCACGTATTTACCCTGCTAATCCCCTGACACTCGGGTCAATTTAGCACGGCCAATCAACCTAACCCGCACAACTTTGGACTGCGGGAGGAAACTGGAGCACTCGTAGGAAACCCACGCAGACACAGGGAGAACGTGGAAACTCCACGCTAGACAGTGACCCAAATCTGGAATTGAACCCGGGTCCCTGTAGCTGTGAGGCAGCAGTGCTAACCACTGTGGCTCCGTGCCGCCCCTAATGAGAGATCCATGAGAGATTGGGGTACACAGAAAGAAACATTTTTTCCTTTTTAGTCGAGGGATCAATAACCAGAGGGCATAGATTTAAGGTAAGGAACAGAAGATTTAGAGGACACTTGAGGAAAAACTTTTTCCCCCAGAGGGTGGTGGGAGTCTGGAACTCACTGCCTGAAAGGGTGGTAGAGGCGGAAACCCTCAGAACATTTAAGAAGCACTTAGATGAGCACTTGAAACACCATAGCATACAAGGTTACTGACTAAGTGCTGGAAAATGGGGGTAGAATAGATAGGATCTTGATGGCCAGGACAGACACAAAGGGCCGAATGGCCTCTTTCTGTACTGTGATACTCTACGGGCAGAATTTTCCCACCCCGCCCACTACTGGAATCGTGGCGGGCAGAGCACGGATCATGCAAAGGTCGGTTGACCTTAGATGGGATTTTCCGGCCCCGGAGTGAATGTGGCCAGAAGGTCCCGCCTTCTGGGCGGAATTTTCCCAGCGTGTCTACCCAAGGTTCATACGATCCCACCCGACGGAGTTGATCTTTCTCTTGGCCTGCCTCCGGAATCGGGGCGGGCTTGCGTGCCGGTAAAATTCCGCCCGATGTCTCTAGAAGTTAGGAAAAGATGGTCATAATGTGGGAGCCTTTCCCACAAAGAGCAGTCGATACCAGCCCAAGTAATCACGCTAAATCTGAGATCGCCAATTCTTGTGACAGCAAAGGAGTGATACGGTGGCGCAGTGGTTAGCACTGCTGCCTCACAGTGCCAGGGACCCGGGTTCGATTCCCGGCTTGGATCACTGTCTGTGTGGAATTTGCACGTTCTCCCCATGTCTGCGTGGGTTTCCTCCGGGTGCTCCGGTTTCCTCCCACACACCAAAGATGTGCGGGTTACGTTGATTGGCCATGCTAAATTGCCCCTTAGTGCCCAAAGATGTTCAGTTTAAGTGGATTGGCCATGTTAAATTGCTCCTTAGTGTCCAAAGATGTGCAGGTTAGGTGGATTGGCCATACTAAATTGCCCCTTAGTGTCCAAAGATGTTCAGTTTAAGTGGATTGGCCATGTTAAATTGCTCCTTAGTGTCCAAAGATGTGCAGGTTAGGTGGATTGGCCATGCTAAATTGCCCCTTAGTGTCCAAATATGTGCAGGTTCGATGGATTGGCCATGCTAAATTGCCCCTTAGTGTCCAAAGATGTGCAGGTTCGATGGATTGGCCATGCTAAATTGCCCCTTAGGGTCCAAAGCTGTGCAGGTTAGGTGGATTGGCCATGCTAAATTGCCCCTTAGTGTCCAAACATTTGTAGGTAAATTGGTTTAGGGGTTACGGGGATCAGGCAGGCAGTGGTTAGATGCTGAGTCAGTACAGACTCAATGGGCCAAATGGTCTCCTTCTGCAATGTCGGGATTCTATGATTTTTCCAGCCACTCCCATCCTGAGTCTGCATGGTCTCCTGTCTTGCTCAGGCAGCCCTGTTGGGAGCCTGGAGTTTAGGGGAGGCGATGGCCTAGTGGTATAATCGCTGAACTATTAATCCAGAAACTCAGCTAATGTTCCGGGGGACCGGGGTTCGAATCCCGTCACGGCAGCTAGTGGAATTTGAATTCAATAAAAAAAAAATCTGGGACTATGAATCTACTGATGACCATGAAACCATTATTGAGGATTGATTGCGTTGCAACTTACCGTATAAGGATCTGCCGCTGGATTTTGGTAGCTTCTCCCTGCAACATGAAACAAATGGTTTTTTAAAAAAAAGTTACTTCAGATTTTGGTCAAAAGTAATCCAATTTCTTTGTCACATTTTGCTTCCAGGGGTATTTGGAGCAGGCATTTCCTGTCTGAAGCAATTAGAATAATCGAAACTCTACAGTGCAGAAAGAGGCCATTTGGCCCATCGAGTCTGCACCGACCACAATCCCACCCAGGCCCTACCCCCATATCCCTACATATTTACCCACTAATCCCTCTCGCCTACGCATCTCAGGACACTAAGGGGCAATTCAGCATGGCCAATCAACCTAACCCGCACATCTTTGGACTGTGGGAGGAAACCGGAGCACCCGGAGGAAACCCACGCAGACACGAGGAGAATGTGCAAACTCCACACAGACAGTGACCCAAGCCGGGAATCGAACCCATGTCCCTGGAGCTGTGAAGCAGCAGTGCTAACCACTGTGCTACCGTGCCGCCCCCGGAAGGCCTGTTCACACAAAGAGTTTGCAGCAGGACTCAAAGCAGTGTCAGCAGAACACAAGAAGTGGAGTGGGAGTAGACCATTCGGCCCATCGAGCCTGCACCGCCATTCAATACAATCATGACTGATTATAGAATCATAGAACCTGTACAGTACAGAAGGAGGCCATTCGACCCATCGAGTCTGTACCGACCACAATCATAAAATCACTGACTCTCTGACAGAGCATCTTACCCAAGCCCTATCGCCATAACCCCCTGGATTTACCCTGCTAATTCCTCTAATCTACACATTTTGGGACACTAAGGGGCCAATCCACCTTGAATCGGTTGGCACGTGACCTGGGGCAGCACGGTGGCACAATGGTTAGCGCTGCTGCCGCACAGCACCAGGGACCCAGGTTTGATTCCCGGCTTGGGTCACTGTCTGTGCGGAGTTTGCACATTCTCCCCGTGTCTGCGTGGGTTTCCTCCGGGTGCTCCGGTTTCCTCCCACAGTCTGAAAGACGTGCTGGTTAGGGTGCATTGGTCATGCTGAATTCTCCCTCAGTGTACCCGAACAGGCGCCAGAGTGTGGCGACTAGGGGAATTTCACAGTAACTTCATTGCAGTGTTAATGTAAACCTACTTGTGATAATAATAAATAAACTTTTAAACAAGACCAGTAGACCCCGGTAATCCCCCTAACCTGCACATCTTTGGACTGTGGGAGAAAACCGGAGCACCCGGAGGAAACCCACGCAGACATGGGGAGAACGTGCAAACTCCACACAGACAGTGACCTGAGCTCGGAATCGAACACGGGTCCCTGGCGCTGTGAGGCAGCAATGGAGTAGAAATGAAAAGGAGGGGGAGGCTGCTGATGGAGGCAACACCATTCCCACCCCCCAACCCCACTGAGACCTGAAGCCAATTTGTTTTCAGGCTCCTCCCACCAGTGACAATAATCTCATAGAACCCCGACAGCGCAGAAGGAGGCCATTCGGCCCATCGAGACTGCACTGACCACAATCCCACCCAGGCCCTAGCCCCATAGCCCCACGTATTAACCCTGCTAATCCCCCTGACACTAAAGGATGATTTAGCACGGCCAATGCATCTAACCAGCACATCTTTGGACTGTGGGAGGAAACCGGAGGACCCGGAGGAAACCCACGCAGACACGGGGAGAACGTGCAGACTCCACACAGACAGTGACCCAAGCCGGGAATCGAACCCGGGTCCCTGGCGCTGTGAGGCAGCAGTGCTAACCACTGTGCCACCGCGCCGCCCGAATGGTCGCGGGCTTTAAGTTTTTAGGTGTCCAAATCACCAATAACCTGTCCTGGCCCCTCCACGTTGATGCTTGATGCACTATCAATCAAGCCAAGACTAGTTTGTATGCTAGAACAAATAGCCTTTTATTAGCAAAAGACTTGGAGCACACCCATGCCGATGAACTGGTGCAGAGACTGAGGCAGGGGGTGGGGAGCAGTCACCTTTATACTTGGACCAGGGGGGAGAATTCCGAGGCCAGGCCGGCAGGGGCATGTCCAGGCATGTCACACACACACAGGCAATAAGCTAACAGTGGTTTACCACAATGCTATGGTTAAAAAAGAGCCAGACCAAGCTGTGATAGATCCGGTAAGGATGCTTTCTATGGTGCATCTGTAAAAGTTGGTGACAGGCCCAGCGGACGTGCCTCCAGATTTGTGGGAGCGCAGAGTGGTTGGAGGTGGGAGGTTAGAAACTTCCAGGAGGGGAGTCTGACCAGAGTTGGCAAGCCTAACTGTGGCAACCCTCCGTCCCCATCAACAGAAGGCACCTGACGTCTCAGGGACTGTCGGTGTCCATGCATATATCTGCAACCTCGGACTATTGTCTGGTGCTACTGTTGCAATGAGTCACAAAGATCGAAGGAAGCAGTTCTCATCGTGAAACATGCCTCCAGCCTTGAAACCAGGCCGTGTGCCAAGCAGAGTGACTGAACAGGTTAGGTATTTGGGTGTGGAAGGTGAGGAAGGCTCACGTGGACTGACAGGTAATAGGAAGGTGAGATGATGCTTGGTAGTTTATCCCACCCCTCCCGCCCCTCCCGAGTTTGAGCGCTCTTATGTAAGACATTGTGGAGATGCACCAAATATTCCTAAGTCAATTTAAATAAGAGGAGGACTCATTTGCATGACACATTATATTTCTCAAATATTCGGCGGGATTTACCACCCGCGATCGCACCAAAACTGGAAAATCCCTCTTGAAGTCAACAGGCCTTTGTGTGCCCCCTCCCCCCCACCCCTTCTACCGCAACTTTGGTGGCACTGTTGCCTCACAGTGCCAGGGAACTGGGTTCGATTCCCAGCTCGGGTCACTGTCCGTGTGGAGTTTGCACGTTCTTCTCCCGTGTCTGCGTGGGTTTCCTCCCACAGTCCGAAAGATATGTGGCTTAGGTGGATTGGCCGTGCTAAACTGCCCTTTAGAGTCCAAAGATGTGCAGGTTAGGTGGATTGGCCATGCTCAATTTCCCCTTAGTGTCAAGGGGATTAGCAGGGTAATTATGTGGGGTTACAGGGGTTGGGCCTGGGTGGGATCGTTGTTGGTGCAGACTCAATGGGCCGAATGGCTTCCTTCTGCACTGGAGGGATTCAATGACCCCTAATTCTGGATTCCCCCACCAGCGGGAACATTCTTTCTGAATCCACCCTGTCTAACCCTGTTAGAATTTTATAAGTTTCTATGAGATCCCCTTTCACTCTTCTAAACTCCAATGAATATAATCCTAACCGATTTAGTCCTGTTTCATATGACAGACCTACCATCCCAGGAATCAGCCTGGCAAACCTTCGCTGCACTCCCTCTATAGCAAGGACATCCTTCTCAGATAAGGACAATAAAACTGCACACAATACTCCAGGTGTGGCCTCACCAACACCCTGTACAATTGCAGCAAAACATCCCTATCCCTGTACTCAAATCCTCTCGCTATGAAGACCAATGTACCATTTGCCTTTACTGCCTGCTGTACCTGCGTGCTTACTTTCAGCGACTGATGCACCAGGACATCAAGGCCTCACTGGATCCATGGGGAAGTGATGGCCTAGTGGTATTATAGGTAGACCTTAAATCCAGAAACTCAGCTAATGTTCCGGGAACCCGGGTTCGAATCCTGCCATGGCAGATGGTGGAATTTGAATTAAATTCAAAAAGTATCTGGAATTACGAATCTACTGATGACCATGAAACCATTGTTGATTGTTGGAAAAACCCATCTAGTTCACTAATGTCCTTTAGGGAAGGAAATCTGCCATCCTTACTTGAATGTTAATTTAACCACATTTGATTCTCGAGACACACACACTCACTACACACATATCGAAAGTTTATTTATCAGTCACAAGTAAGGCTTACATTAACACTGCAATAAGTTACTGCGAAATTCCCCTAGCCGCCACAGAATGTGGGAGGAAACCGGAGCACCCGGAGGAAACCCACGCAGACACGGGGAGAACATGCAAACTCCACACAGACAGTGACCCAAGCCGGGAATTGAATCCGGGTCCCTGGCGCTCTGAAGCAACAGTGCTAACCACTGTGCCACCCTATATGCACACACCATCAAATATTGCCTAATTCTATATCAATACATTTACAACAACCTGTCGGAGAGCCTTGGTTGAGTGCACACACTGTGCCACTCACTCTTTCTGTATATTGGGAAGACTCACTGATTACCACAGCAGGTACAACACTGAGGAATGAGAGCGGCCACCTACCCATGCGGGAGAACTTGCAGATCCTTGTACCCGTAATTCATTGTTGATCTTCTGATTGACTAAATTCTGAAGAAAAATAAAGAAAGGGACTTCAATTAGAAAAAATAATAAGTCTGATAGCAACTCACACTCCAATCTCCATTTCCCCCCCAAAGTACTCACCGTCCATTGGTTTATCCTGAGATTTTCCCAACCTTATTCTGATGACTGTATTGCGGTCAGATTTAGAAATCGGTAGGAAAACATTCCGATGTAGTGAGAGCTGTTTATTTAGACTGGGGTTAGAGAACCTAGAATTATATTCTACACTTGTTGTCCCAGCCCCAGGAATGTCTGTTGGGACGGTGTAGAGGGAGCTTTACTCTGTATCTAACCCCGTGCTGTACCTGTCCTGGGAGTGTTTGATGGGGACGGTACAGAGGGAGCTTTACTCTGTATCCAACCCCGTGCTGTACCTGTCCTGGGAGTGTTTGATGGGGACGGTACAGAGGGAGCTTTACTCTGTATCTAACCCCGTGCTGTACCTGTCCTGGGAGAGTTTGACGGGGACGGTGTAGAGAGTTATACAGAGTGATTTAATTGATTGTACAGGAGCTTTAAATTAAAGTTTATTTATTAGTGTCACAAGTTGGCTACATTAACACTTCCATGATGTCACTGTGAAAATCCCCTAGTCGCCACACTCCGGTGCCTGTTCGGGTACACTGAGGGAGAATTTAGCACAGCCAATGCACCCTAACCAGCACGTCCTTCGGACTGTGGGAGGAAACCCACGCAGACACAGGGAGAACGTGCAAACTCCACACAGACAGTCATCTGAGCCTAGATTTGAACCCGGATCCCTGGTGCTGTGAGGCAGCAGTGCTAACCACTGTGCCACCGTGCAGCCTAGAATTGTGGTTAACCTGAGCTAGGCGTGGCTGTGTCCAGATGAATTATATCTAGATATATCTTGTGGTGGGCTGTCGAGATTTTAGATGGTTAAACTATTAATTATTTACTGTTCGAGTCAGGTAGATGTGATTGATGCAAGATCTGCTCAGATGATAAAAGCCAGCAATGCTGTCAAACTGCATTGGCAATGACGGAGAGGGCAACAAGGGTAGTGCTGTCAAAATTGAAAGTGGAATGGATGAATTAAAATCAGTTTCACTGCTGCCTCACAGTGCCAGGGACCCGGGTTCAATTCCAGCCTCGGGTCACTGTCTGTGTGGAGTTTGCACGTTCTCCCCGTGTCTCCGTGGATTTCCTCCGGGTGCTCCAGTTTCCTCCCACAGTCCAAAGATGTGTAGGTTAGATGGATTAGCCATGCTAAAAATGCCCCTTACATTAACACTGCAATGAAGTTACTGTGAAAATCCCCCCCGTTGCCACACTCTGGCACCTGTTTGGGTACACTGAGGGAGAATTTAGCACAGCCAATGCACCCTAACCAGCACTGGTTCAGACTATTCGGAGAAACCGGAGCACCCGGAGGAAATCCACGTAGCCCCAGGGGAGAGAACGTGCAGACTCCACACAGACAGTGACCAAGCCAGGGATTGAACCCAGGTGCCTGGCTCACATTAATGAGATAAGAAGTCTCACAACACCAGGTTAAAGTCCAACAGGTTTATTACAGGTCCAACGTGGGCATCTCCACATCGCATTAGTGAGCCAGATGGGTTTTCCTGACAATCGACAATGGTTTCATGGTCATCAGTAGATTCCTAATTCCAGATATTTTTTCCTCATTGAATTCAAATTCCACTATCTGCAGCGGGCGGGATTCAAATCCAGGTCCCCAGAACATTAGCTGAGTTTCTGGATTAATAGTCGAGCAATTATACCACTAGGCCACCACCTGCCCTTCTGATTCTCACTAGCCTCTTAAACTCTCATGAATCACATTCCAACATTCCTTACTGGACAACTGTCTCATCGAACTCTGTCTATCTACGATCCAGTAAGAAGTCTCACAACACCAGGTTAAAGTCCAACAGATTTAATTGGTCGCAAAAGCCACTAGCTTTCGGAGTGCTGTCCCTTTGTCAAGTGAGTGGGAGTTCCATTCACGGGCATTCGGCCTCTGATCTTCGGGTAAGCGTTCTCCAAGGCGGCCTTCACGACACACGACAACGCAGAGTCGCTGAGCAGAGACTGATAGCCAAGTTCCGCACACACGAGGACGGCCTGAACCGCGATCTTGGGTTCATGTCACACTATCTGTAACCCCCACGACTTGCCTAGGCTTGCAAAATCTCACTAACTGTCCTGTCTGGAGACAATACACATCTCTTTAACCTGTGCTTCACGCTCTCTCCACTCACATTGTCTGTACCTTTAAGTCTTGATTACCTGTAAAGACTCGCATTCCAACCATTATTTTGTAAATTGAGTTTGTGTCTTTATATGCCCTGTTTGTGAACAGAACTCCCTCTCACCTGATGAAGGAGCAGCGCTCCGAAAGCTAGTGGCTTTTGCTGCCAAATAAACCTGTTGGACTTTAACCTGGTGTTGTGAGACTTCTCACTGCGTTTACCCCAGTCCAACGCCGGCATCTCCACATCATAACTGCAATCCACCAGCTACCTTGGTTGACAATCCCATTCCAATCTCGAACCACACCACTGCAGAACCTTCACTAAGAGTTGGAGTTGTACAGAACTTTGGTGAGGCCATAGCTGGATGACTGTGTGCAGTTCTGGTTGCCACATTGTAGGAAGGATGTGATTGCACTGCAGAGGAGATTCACCAGGATGCTGCCTGGGATGGAACTTTTAAGTTATGAAGAGAGACTGGGTAGTCATGGGTTGTTTTTCATTGGAGCAGAGAAAACTGAGCATTATGAGGAGCCTGGACAAGGAGCAGCTGTTCCCCTTAGTTGAAGGGTCAGTCACGAGGGGAGATAGGTTAAAGGTGAGTGGCAGGAATTTTAGGGGAGATGTGCTCATATAGATCCCTACAGTGCAGAAAGAGGCCATTTGGCCCATCGAGTCTGCACCGACCACAATCCCACCCAGGCCCTACCCCCATGTATTTACCCTAGCTACTCTGACACTAAGGGGCAATTTAGCATGGCCAATGCACCTAACCCGCACATCTTTGGACGGTGGGAGGAAACCGGAGCACCCGGAGGAAACCCACGCAGACATGGGGAGAATGTGCAAACTCGACACAGACAGTCACCCAAGCGGGAATCGAACCCGGGTCCCTGGCGCTGTGAGGCAGCAGTGGCGGCAGCACCATTGTGCCACCGTGAAACAGAGCTGGCTGGGAGATTAAGGAATGTATGGAGGATGATAGTTTGGCATGGCAGCTAAGAAGGAATGAGATAGAAAGGTAGGGCGTTGATTTCAACACAGCTTACCAATCCCTAAATCCATTTCTGGTTTTGCTTTGGACATTGCTCTGTTTTGTAACTGGTGTCAGTTGCTATGCACTTTCATTCACATTAATCCAGGTAAAGGAATTTTCCAATTTCGCAATTCCTGCTACAAGGCCAAAGTATGTTCATCAGGGATGAATGAGGAACCTGAAGAACAGGAGAACCTTTGCTTCTACTTTTTACGAATTCCAACTTGGGGTGTTGGTGTAGGCTGGAATTTGAGCTATGCTTGTACGCCGGGCACTTGTACAGAACTCTGGTTCACAGTTTAACGAGTTGGTTTTGTATCAGATGTCTGGAGCGGTGACACAGTGGTTAGCACTGCTGCCTCTCAAACGCCAGGGAGCCGGGTTCGATTCCCAGCTCGGGTCACTGTCTGTGTGGAGTCTGCACGTTCTCCCCGTGTCTGCGTGGGTTTCCGCCGGGTGCTCCGGTTTCCTCCCACAGTCCGAAAGACTTGCAATGGCCATGCTAAATTCTCTCTTAGTGTCCCAAGATGTGCAGGTTAGGTGGATTGGCCATGCTAAATTGCCCCTTAGTGTCCAAAGATGTGCAGGTTAGGTGGATTGGCCATGCTAAATTGCCCCTTATTGTCCAAAGATGCATGGATTAGGTGGATTGGCCATGCTAAATTGCCCCTTAGTGTCTCAAAATGTGCAGGTTAGGTGGATTGGCCATGCTAAATTGCCCCTTAGTGTCCAAAGATGTGCAGATTAGGTGGATTGGCCATGCTAAATTCTCGCTCAGTGTACCAAGCAGGCGCCAGAGTGTGGTGACTAGCGGATTTTCACAGAACTTCATTGCAGTGTTAATGTAAGCCTACTTGTGACACTAATAAATAAACTTTAAAACAGCTTCTGGGCTGGAATTCTCCGACCTCGCCCGCGGCTGGGGTTCTCCAGTCCCGCTGCAGTGAATGCAGTTTTGGCTGAGCGCCAAATTCTCCGTTCTCGCTGGCAGGGGGTGAGACATCGGAGAATCTGGGTCATTGCAACTGCAGAATGATAGCAGCTCTCAAACTCTCTCACATCATTTTGTTCAGTTGTTTCACACCCAGCCGACCCAGTCACAGATCCCAGGATCCCAATGGACCAAACCGCTTTCCATTCATTCCCTCAGCTTGGAATAGCGAATGGAATAGTGAAGTAAAGTTTATTTATTAGTCACAAGTAAGGCTTATATTAACACTGCAATGAAGTTACAGTGAAAATCCCCCAGTCGCCACAGTCCGGCGCCTGTTCGGGTCAATGCACCTAACCAGCACATCTTTCAGAATGTGGGAGGAAACCGGAGCACCCGGAGGAAACCCACGCAGACACGGGGAGAATGCGCAAACTCCACACAGACAGTGACCCAAGCCGGGAATTGAACCCGAGTCCCTGGCACTGTGAGGCAGCAGTACTAACCACTGTGCCACCGTACTGCCCATCTCATCCTGCTCCTTCCCAATGGATCAGAACAAATTGGGTGAGACTTTCCGGTTCATTTTGTGGCAGTGCCCGCCATTGGCCGACAGAAGGATCTTCCAGTCCCGCCGCTGTCATCGGGGTTTCAAACTCTTCCCGCTGGCGGGAAGGGCTGTAAAATCCCGCCCATTGTATTCCTTCTCATTCACTTTTGAGGCACGCCCACATTCTCAAACCTGTTCCCAATGGCTCCCAATGTGCAGAATCCCAAAAGACTCCTGCCCGTTCAATTCTACCCTCTGTATTTTGAACAGATCCATTCATTCCCAATGGATGCACCTCTGATCAAACACATGGGCTGGGAACTTCCCGTCTCACCTGCCACGGGAATTGTAGCGGGCGAGACAGAAAATTCGGCAGATCGTTCAAAGGTCCGTTAAACTTGGGCGGCAATTTCTCGTCGAGGGGCGCACGTGGCCAGAAAATCCTGCCCATGCCCCCTCACCCATTCCAACAGCCAACAAGGCTGTGTTCTCAGCCCCCTACTCTATTCCTTATACACCTATGACTGTGCGGCCAAACTCCCCTCCAACTCGATTTTCAAGTTTGCTGACAATAGATAGTGGGTCGGATCTCAAACAATGACGAGACAAGAGTACAGGAATGAGATAGAGAATCTGGTGAACTGGTGCGGCAACAATAATCTCTCCCTCAATGTCAACAAAACGAAAGAGATTATCATCGACTTCAGGAAGCGCAGTGGAGAACATGCCCATGTTTACATCAATGGGGACGAAGCAGAAAGTGTCGAGAGTTTCAACTTTTTAGGTGTCCAGATCACTAACAACTTGTCCTGGTCCCCCATGCCGACACTATAGTTAAGAAAGCCCACCAACGCCTCTACTTTCTCAGAAGACTAAGGAAATTTGGCATGTCAGCTACAACTCTCACCAACTTTTACAGATGCACCATAGAAAGCATTCTTTCTGGTTGTATCACAGCTTGGTATGGCTCCTGCTCTGCCCAAGACCGCAAGAAACTACAAAAGGTTGTGAATGTAGCCCAATCCATCACGCAAACCAGCCTCCCGTTCATTGACTCTGTCTACACTTCCTGCTGCCTCGGCAAAGCAGCCAGCATAATTAAGGACCCCACGCACCCCGGACATTCTCTCTTCCACCTTCTTCCGTCAGGAAAAAGATACAAAAGTCTGAGATCGCATACCAACTGACTCAAGAACAGCTTCTTCCCTGCTGCTGTCAGACTTTTGAATGGACCTACCTCGCATTAAGTTGATCTTTCTCTACACCCTAGCTATGACTGTCACACTACATTCTGCACCCTCTCATTTCCTTCTCTATGAATGGTATGCTTTGTCTGTATAACGCGCAAGAAACAATACTTTTCACTGTATACTAAACATGTGACAATAATAAATCAAATCAAACTGTACAGAATTCCATTGGAGTCATTCCTGCCTCAGGGTGCATTTACCAGCTGTGGAAATAGTCCGCCATTGGCTGACGGCAGGGTCTGATTGTCACACCGACATCTAAGGGGTTTTGCACACGTTGCACTCTCCACCCCTGGACAATGCACCGCTGGGGGTGCGGGGGGACAGGAAAATCCCGGTGCCAGGTCGGGCTGGAAAATTTCGACCTATGATCAGGGTACGAGTTTCGCTTTGGATATTTGAGTCAAAATCGAGATTAACACTCAGCGTGCCACACTGTCAGAGGTTCCACCTTTCGGACGTGACATTCAACCGAGGACCCAGTTCAAAGAATAAAGGGCAGGAACAGGCCCTTCGGCCCACCAAGCCTGCGCCCATAAGCAGTTTCTATCCCTCTGTTCGCCTCCCGTTCATGTGTTTATCGAGATACACCTTGAATGTTGCTCACGTGCCTACTTCCATCACCTCCTCAGGCGGCATGTTCCAGGCACCCGCCACTCTCTGCATGAAAACTTTCCCCACACATCTCCCCTAAACTTATCACCTCTCACTGTGAACCTGTGCCCTCTTGTAATTTTAATTCATTGTGGGACCTGGGCGTCGCTGGCTGACCAGCATTTATTGTCCATCCCCAATTGCCCTTGGAGGGCAGTTGAGAATCAACCACATTGCTGTGGCTCTGGAGTCACATGTAGGCCAGACCGGGTAAGGTCGGCAGATTTCCTTCCCCAAAGGTCAGTAGTGAACCAGATGGGTTTTTCCGACAATCGACAATGGGTCATCAGTAGATTCTTAATTCCAGATATTTTTTATTGAATTCCACCATCTGCCGTGGCGGGATTCGAACCCGGGTCCCCAGAACATTAGTTGAATTTCTGGATTAATAGTCTAGTGATAAAACTAGGCCATCGCCTTCCCAAACTTAAACTCTCTACCCTGGGATAAAGCCTTTGACTATCTACTCTGTCTATGCCTCTCATAATTTTGTAGACCTCTATCAAATCTCCCCACAGCCTCTGTCTTTCCAGTGAAAACAATCCAAGTTTATCCAACCTCTCCTCATAGCCAACACTCTTGAAACCAGGCAACATCCTGGTGAATCTTTTTTACACTCTCTCCATAGCATCCACATCCTTCTGGTAGTGTGGCGACCAGAACTGCACGCAATACTCCAAATGCGGCCTAACCAATGTTTTATATAGCTGTAACATAACTTGCCAACATTTATACTCACAGGCAACGTAAAAGACCTCAGGGTGAAGAAGAGAAAGGAAGTTCTGTCAACCAACATTACTGAACCTGATTATTGTCACGGTGCATTTGTGGGGGCTTGCTGCGTATAATTTGGTTGCTTCCTTTCTGATCAAGGCAACTCGATAGGAATCTTTAAGATCCTGAGGGATCTTGACAGGGTGGATGCGGAGAGAATGTTTTCTTTTGTGAGAGAATCTAGAACTAGGAGGTCACTGTTTAAAAATAAGGAGTCACCCATTTGAGACAGAGATGAGGAGAAATGGGCAGCACGGTGGCACAGTGGTTAGGGTTAGGGTTAGGGTTCCCGGCTTGAGTCGCTGTCTGTGTGGAGTTTGCACATTCTCCCCGTGTCTGTGTGGGTTTCCTCTGGGTGCTCCGGTTTCCTCCCACAGTCCAAAGATAAAGTTTATTTGTTAGTCACAAGTAGGCTTACATTAACACTGCAATGAAGTTACTGCGAAAATCCCCGAGTTGCCACACTCCGGCGCCTGTTCGGGTACACTGAGGGAGAATTTAGCGTGGCCAATGCACTCTAACCAGCACGTCTTTCGGACCGTGGGAGGAAACCAGAACACCCGGAGGAAACCCCACACAGACACAGGAGGAACGTGCAGACTCTGCACAGACAGTGACGTGTGGGTTCGTTGGATTGACCATGCTAAATTGCCCCAAAGCGTCAGGGGGACTAGCTAGGGTAAATGCATGGGGCTACGGGGATAGGGCTTGGGTGGGATTGTGGTCGGTGTAGACCCGATGGGCCAAATGGCCTCCTACTGCACTGTAGGGATTCTATGATAAATTATTCTCTCGAGGGTCGGAATTCTTTGGAATTCTCTTTCTCAAAAGGTGGTGGAAGCAGAACTTTGTATATTCTTAAGGCTGAGTCGGATAGAACATAGAACAGTACAGCACAGAAACAGGCCCTTCGGCCCATGATGTTGTCCTCCCACAGTCTGAAAGACGTGCTGGTTGGGGTGCATTGACCCGAAAAGGCACTGGAGTTTGGCGGCTAGGGGAATTTCACAGTAACTTCATTGCAGTGTTAATGTAAGCCTACTTGTGACTAATAAACAAACTTTAAAAAAAAGAACATGACGCCAAATCAAACCAATCCCTTCTGCCTGCACTTGGTCCATATCCCTCTATTCCTTGCAGATTCATGTGCTTATCTAAAAACCCCTTAAACGCCCCTACCTCATCTGCCTGCACCACCATCCCTGGTAGCGCATTCCTACCTACCACTCTCTGTGTAAAAACTTACCCCTCACATCTCCTCTGAACTTTCCCCCCTCACCTTAGGTGCGTGCCCCCGAGTATTAGACATTTCAACCCTGCGGAGAAAGATTCTGACTGTCAACCCTATTTGTGCCTCTCAGAATTTTATAATCTTCTATCAGGTCTCCCCTCAGCCTCCGACGCTCCAGAGAAAACAACCCTAGTTTGTCCAGCCTCTCCTTATAGCTCATTCCCTCCAATCCAGGCAGGATCCTGGTAAACCTCTTTTGCACCCTCTCCAAAGATTCTTGATTAAACATGGGAGGTGAAAGGTTATTGGGGGTAGGCAGGAATGTGGGGTTAAAATTACAGTCAGATCAGCCATGGTCCTATTTATTTATCTATTGGTGTCACAAGTAGGCTTACATTAACACTGCAATGAAGTTACTGTGAAAATCCACCTAACCTGCACATCTTTGGACACTAAGGGGCAATTTAGCATGACCAATCCACCTAACCTGCTCATCTTTGGACACTAAGGGGCAATTTAGCATGGCCAATCCACCTAACCTGCACATCTTTGGACACTAAGGGGCAATTTTACATGCCTAATCCAACTAATCTGTACATCTTTGGACACTAAGGGGCAATTTACCATGGCCAATCCACCTAACCTGCCCATCTTTAAACACTAAGGGGCAATTTAGCATGGCCAATCCACCTAACCTCCATATCTTTAGACATTAAGTGGCAATTTACCATGGCCAATCCATCTAACCCACGCATCTTTGGACTGTGGGAGGAAACCGGAGCACCCGGAGGAAACCCACACAGGCATGGGGGGGAACGTGCAGACTCCACACAGACGGTCACCTGAGGCCGGGAATTGAACCCGGGTCCCTGACGCTGTGAGGCAGCAATGCTAACCACTGTGCCACCAGGAATGTGGGGTTGGGATCAGATAAGCCATGATCTTATTGAACAGCAGAACAAGGGCTGAGTGGCCTTCCTACCACTCCTAATTTGTATGACCTCACGTATGTATTTCAACAGTAATTACAATTCAAAAGTAGCTGATTGGCCGATAAGCGGTTTCGGACATTTTATACGCTGTGAAAGGCACAATAGAAATGCCTTTTGGAAAATTAGATTAATTGTCATTGTGGAAAAGACCTAATGGATAAAAAGTCCCATCAATCACTCGCACTAAATTGAATCTCCTACAGGCCTGTACGCTGTACATCACACAGAGAGTGGCTTAATCCCAGCCTCATATCATTCCCGCAGACACAGACATTCTAGAAAAACAAGTCACGTTTCATTATTGAGAACTGCGTGTGTATTTCATTCTGATGCATGGGCTGATTAGACTGTCACTGAGCTACAACGCCTGTCTTAGCAAGAGAGTAGTGACTGCACAGCACAGATTCACAATCGCCCTGGTAGCAAAAGCAGAACTTTGATCTCGAATCAAAACAGAAACATTCTTGTTTCAGGAGAAGACTTTTAGTCCCGCCCACCAGCCGTAGGGTGGAAGAGGATGTTTTTGGGTGACATAAATTTCAAAATGGAAAAGTGGTCTTTGAGCTATTTATAGGGATGCTGGGCAGATTAATTAATTATTTAATAGATCTGGTAATTAAATAGATTAAGCCATCACTCTGTACAGGTTCAGATGCACACTGTGTGAAACTTGGTAGAAACATGACTCTGAAAATGAATGTTAACTTATTCAGTGGTGTACTGTCCAAGTCTTTCACAGTACATTTTTATTCCTGAGGGGCCAACACTGTTTTTGAGATTGAAAGCAATTTGGGTAAGAATTTAATTATTTAGAATAATATTTAGTGCATCTCAATTTTTATTTGAATCTGCTACGATCTCATCGTCCACATATAGCTATTAACTCAGGATGTCCTTGAATTTAGTGGTTAGCACTGCTGCCTCACAGTGCCAGGGACCAGGGTTCAATTCCAGTGACTGTCTGTGTGGAGTTTTCACTTTCTCCCCGTGTCTGTGTGGGTTTCCTCCAGGTGCTCTGGTTTCCTCCAAAGATGTGCAGGTTAAGTGGATTGGCCATACTAAATTGCCCCTTAGCGCCTCAAGATGTGTAGGTTAGGTGGATTGGCCATGCTAAATTGCTCCTTAGTATCCAAAGATGTGCAGGTTAGGTGGATTGGCCATGCTAAATTGCCCCTTAGTGTCCAAAGATGTGCCGGTTAGGTGGATTGGCCATGCTAAATTACCCCTTAGTGTCCCAAATGTGTTGGTTAAGTGGATTGGACATGCTAAGTTGCCCCTCAGTGATCAAAGTTGTGCAGATTAGGAGGATTGGCCATGCTAAATTGCACCTTAGTGTCCCAAAATGCGTCGGTTAAGTGGATTGGCCATGCTAAATTGCCCCTTAGTATCCAAAGATGTGCAAGTTGGTGGATTGGCCATGCTAAATTGCCCCTTAGTATCCAAAGATGTGTAGGTTAGGTGAATTGGCCATGGTAAATTGCCCCTGAGTGATCAAAGATGTGCAGGTTAGGTGGATTGGCCATGGGAAATGTGTGGGTTTGTGGGGATGTGGATGGGGATGGGGATGGGGTGGGGGAGGAGGAGAGCCAGTGCAGAGGATGGCCTCTTCTGCACTGTATGGATTTTATGATTCTATGATGATGATTTCTGACAGATGTAAGCCTTATTATTATCAAACAGGCTAAGAAATATGTTTTAAGGTTTTTTTTAAGTGTCACAAGTAGGCTTACAATAACACTGCAATGAAGTTACTGTGAAAATCCCCCATGCCGCCAGACTCCAGCGCCTGTTCGGGTAACACTGAGGGAGAATTTAGCATGGCCAATACACCTAACCAGCACGCGGAATATGGGAGGAAACCGGAGCACCCGGAGGAAACCCACGCACACACGGGAAGAACTATTTGTGATATATATAAATGATTTGGAAGAAGGTGTAACTGGTGTAATCAGCAAGTTTACGGATGACATGAAGATGGCTGGACTTGCGGATAGCGAAGAGCATTGTCGGGCAATACAGCAGGATATAGATAGGCTGGAAAATTGGGCGGAGAGGTGGCAGATGGAGTTTAATCCGGATAAATGCGAAGTGATGCATTTTGGAAGAAATAATGTAGGGAGGAGTTATACAATAAATGGCAGAGTCATCAGGAGTATAGAAACACAGAGGGACCTAGGTGTGCAAGTCCACAAATCCTTGAAGGTGGCAACACAGGTGGAGAAGGTGGTGAAGAAGGCATATGGCATGCTTGCCTTTATAGGACGGGGTATAGAGTATAAAAGCTGGAGTCTGATGATGCAGCTGTATAGAACACTGGTTAGGCCACATTTGGAGTACTGCGTCCAGTTCTGGTCGCCGCACTACCAGAAGGACGTGGAGGCGTTAGAGAGAGTGCAGAGAAGGTTTACCAGGATGTTGCCTGGTATGGAGGGTCTTAGCTATGAGGAGAGATTGGGTAAACTGGGGTTGTTCTCCCTGGAAAGACGGAGAATGAGGGGAGATCTAATAGAGGTGTACAAGATTATGAAGGGGATAGATAGGGTGAACGGTGGGAAGCTTTTTCCCAGATCAGAAGTGACGTTCACGAGGGGTCACAGGTTCAAGGTGAGAGGGGCGAAGTATAACTCAGATATTAGAGGGATGTTTTTTACACAGAGGGTGGTGGGGGCCTGGAATGCGCTGCCAAGTAGGGTGGTGGAGGCAGACACGCTGACATCGTTTAAGACTTACCTGGATAGTCACATGAGCAGCCTGGGAATGGAGGGATACAAACGATTGGTCGAGTTGGACCAAGGAGCAGCACAGGCTTGGAAGGCCGAAGGGCCTGTTTCCTGTGCTGTACTGTTCTTTGTTCTTTGTTCTTTGTTCTAACGTGTAGACTCTACACAGATACTGACCCAGCTGGGAATCGAACCTGGGTCCCTGGTGCTGTGGGGCAGCAGTGCTAACCACTGTGCCACTGTGCCGCCCAATGTTACTGAAATCTTGTGGTATGATTTTCTCCTTATTATTTTATGTTTCTGTGCAGTGCTAGTTTTTGAATGTTTTTCTACTTATGCCATCGGTAAATAAATCTGACCATCTGTTTTTAGCCTGGAGACAACAGTGGAACTATTTACCCAATGCTGAGATTTCACACTCAAGTCTTGGGAGTAGGACCTGAACTCACCACTTTCTTATCTAGCTGTGTAAATATTGACTGTTCAGAGTTATTCGTTGCGTGATATTTAATAAATTCATAAGCTATAGGAGCAGAATTAGGCCATTCAGCCCATCGAATCTGCCCCGCCATTCGATCATGGCTGATACGTTCCTCATCCCCATTTTCCTGCCTTCTCCCCATAACCCTTCAACCCATTACCAATTAAAAATCTGTCTAACTCCTCCTTAAATTTATTCCCAGCATCCACCGCACTTTGAGGTAGCGAATTCCACAGTTTCACAACCCTTTGGGAGAAATAGTTTCTCCTCCACTCTGTTTTAAATTTGCTACCTCTTATCCTAAGACTATGACCTCTTGTCCCAGAATGCCCCACAAGAGGAAGCATCCGCTCCACGTCTACTTTATCCATACCTTTTATCATCTTGTATACCTCAATTTGATCTCCCCTCATTCTTCTAAATTCCAGAGAGTAAAAAGTAAACTTTATTTATTAGCCACAAGTAAGGCTTACATTAACGCTGTAATGAAGTTACTGTGAAATTCCTCTAGTCGCCATATCTGGGCGCCCGTTCGGGTCAATGCACCCTAACCGGCACGTCTTTCAGACTGTGGGAGGAAACCGGAGCACCCAGAGGAAACCCACGCAGACACGGGTGGGCTTATCTGTTCAATCTCTCTTCATATGACAAACCCCTCATCTCTGGAATCAATCTAGTGAACCTCCTCTGAACTGCCTCCAATGCCACTATAACTTTCCTCAAATAAGGGGACCAAAACTCAAGGTGCGTTTAAATTTCTAATCGGGCTCCAGCTTTGTACAGTTGCAACAGTATTTCCTTACCTTTATGTTCTATTCCTTTAGCTACAAATGTCAACATTGCATTTGCTTAATGGATGAGTTGGGGGGTCTTGTTGTCTGACTTAGAACAGTGGCACGCTCAGACATATCATCAGATGGGAGTGAGCGATTCCTTTTGTACCTGGTGTTTACTGTACACACTCAGGGAGCTGACATTGGGCCACATACGAGTGCTTCCCATAGATAGAATTTTCTCACTAGCAAACACCTTGAGGCCTCGGGTGTGGCTGGCAATGCAGTATAGCAAGTGAGAAGTGATGAAACAGAAGGAGCTGAGTGAAATGCTACATTGGACGTAACATTTCAGTTTCATTACACCCAGGAGGGCTGAGATTTTGCAATCCAGTTGTGGAAAATACAAAGCAGCCTCTGAAATCGATAAAAGCCCTGCCAACGTGACGTGGGTCCGTTGCATAAGGTGGGAGTGATTCTGTTTGGCCGAATGGCCCCATTGTTGGGCAGTTCAAAGTTCAGCTTGATAAAACACGGCTCAGATATTTTGGGGAAGTGAGTCATTCCCCTATCTTGCTCGTTTCCGAGCGTCCACTGCGTCCCCATGACGACCAGTCGCTCTCTCGCCTGCCTAGCCCTGGCATTGCCGTTCGCTGGAGCCCGATTAGAAATTTAAACGGGGCCCTTTCCCACCTCAGTGAAGCGACTTCACAGCTAATCAGCTCCCCTTGAGGTGTTTACTCAAACTCCCGGGTTGGCAGAATTAGCATTGCCATGGAAACCAGGCAGCCATGTCCATCTGAAATGCTGACACAAATTGAACCTTCATTTTAAAAAACAGGTCGGAAAGGTTATTGCTCAAAAATTGATATTAATTGTGGGGATGCAGCATGAAGAGTATATATCAACACCATAGGATCATAAGAGACAGGAGCAGGACTAGGCCTCAGGAATTAGGCCTCAAAGACTTGGCCTCAAAGACTAGCCCCCAAAGACTAGGCCTCAAGAACTAGGCCTCAAGAACTAGGATACAAAGACTAGGCCTCAAAGACTAGGCCCCAAAAACTAGGCCTCAAGAATTAGGCCTCAAAGACTTGGCCTCAAAGACTAGGCCCCAAAGACTAGGCCCCAAAGACTAGGCCTCAAGAACTAGGCCTCAAAGATTAGGCCTCAAAGATTAGGCCTCAAAGAATAGGCCTCAAAGACTAGGCCTCAGTGCAGAACATGCCCCTGTCTACATCAATGGGAACGAAGTAGAAAGGGTCGAGAGCTTCAAGTTTTTAGGTGTCCAGATCACCAACAACCTGTTCTGGTCCCTCCCATGCTGACACTCTAATTAAGAAAGCCCACCAACGCCTCTTCTTTCTCAGAAGACTAAGGAAATTTGGCATGTCAGCTACGACTCTCACCAACTTTTACAGATGCACCATAGAAAGCATTCTTTCTGGTTATATCACAGCTTGGTATGGCTCCTGCTCTGCCCAAGATCGCAAGAAATTACAAAGAGTTATGAACATAGCCGGTCCATCATGCAAACCAACCTCCCACCCCATTGACTCTTTCTACACCTCCCGCTGCCTCGACAAAGCAGCCAGCATGATTAAGGACCCCACGCACCCCGGACATTCTCTCTTCCACCTTCTTCCGTCAGGAAAAAGATACAAAAGTCTGAGGTCACGTACCAACTGACTCAAGAACAGCTTCTTCCCTGCTGCCATCAGACTTTTGAATGGGCTTACCTCGCATTAAGTTGATCTTTCTCTACACCCTAGCTATGACTCTCTTGTTTCCTTCTCTATGAATGGTATGCTTTGTCTGTTTAGCACGCAAGAAACAATACTTTTCACTGCATGCTAACACATGTGACAACAATAAATCAAATCAAATCAAAACCTCAAGGACTAGGCTTGAAGAACTAGGCCTCACAAACTAGGCCTCACAAACTAGGGCTCAAGGACTAGATTTCAAGAATTAGGCGCCATGAACTAGGCCTCAAGGACTAGGCCTCAAGGACGAGGCCTCAAACTTGCTCTACCATTCAATATGATCAAGGTTGGTCTTCTCCCTCAACTCCACTGATTCCTCCACTCCCCATATCCCCTAATTCCCTGAGAGACCAAAAATCAATCTCAAGCCTCAGATATCTACGACGGAGCATTATTGTTACAGTCTTATATGCGTAAAACTATATGCAAGGACATTCTGTTGGTATTCATGACTGGGGTGTGGACGATGGCTCAAGACGTCAAGTGATTGTGTGGGCAATGGTCACAGGACAAAGGCATTTTGTGATTAATAAACACTTTGGCCTGGAAGCGGGAGGTCTCGGATCAGCAAAGGAGAGAACCTGGTCTGGTAATCATTGACCAGGGAACCAGAAAGTGCCGCTTGCCAATTTCAGCACAGAGAAGTGAGAACAAACCTTTCAGCGTAGAGCCTTCGAATTTCCAAATCAAGGATTGACTATAGGAGTGATATTGTTGACCCTTTAATGTATCTAAGTGCATAGCACATCATCTCTTGTTTGTCTGTGTGTGTGCATGTGTGTGTATTTGTGCCTGTGTGTATGCACATGATGTGGAGATGCCGGCGTTGGACTGGGGTAAACACAGTAAGAAGTTTAACAACACCAGGTTAAAGTCCAACAGGTTTATTTGGTAGCAAAAGCCACTCGCTTTCGGAGCCTTAAGCTTAAGCCTTAAGGCTCCGAAAGCTAGTGGCTTTTGCTACCAAATAAACCTGTTGGACTTTAACCTGGTGTTGTTCATTCTCCCCGTGTCTGCATGGGTTTCCTCCGGGTGCTCCGGTTTCCTCCCACAGTCTGAAAGACGTGCTGGTTAGGTGGATTGGCCATGCTAAATTGCCCCTTAGTGTCAGGGGTAAATGTATGGGGCTATGGGGATAGGGTCAGGATGGGACTGTGGTTGGTGAAGGCTTGATGGGCCGAATGGCCTCCTTCTGCAGTGTCGGGATTCTATGATACATGTGTGTTTGTGCACACATGAGTGTGTTTTTATGCCTGTGTGTATACACAGGATGTGGAGATGCCGGCGTTGGACTGGGGTAAACACAGTAAGAAGTTTAACAACACCAGGTTAAAGTCCAACAGGTCCACTCTACCAAATAAACCTGTTGGACTTTAACCTGGTGTTGTTAAACTTCTTACTGTGTATACACAGGTACAGGTGTACAGGTGTGCATGCATGTGTGTGCATTAATGCGCATGTGCGTGTGTGTTGTGTGCACCTTGTCTAGGTGAGGAGTGGGTGTGTTCTTGCGTTTACATCCCAGATGTCGGGATGAATAAATGCTTATCCTTTCATTTAGAAAC
This sequence comes from Mustelus asterias, assembly GCF_964213995.1. NCBI lineage: Eukaryota > Metazoa > Chordata > Chondrichthyes > Carcharhiniformes > Triakidae > Mustelus > Mustelus asterias. Next base: position 2,560,700 of record NC_135821.1, on the reverse strand, counting down.
ATACAAATATACAAAATAGGAGCAGGAGGAGGCCATTCAGCCCCTCAAGCCTGCTCCGCCATTCAATAAGATCATGGCTGATCACTTTGTGTTGCGTTCCACATTTCCATCTACCCACAATAACCTTCGATCCCCTTGCTTAACAAGAATCTATCAACCTCCACCTTCAAAATATTCAGTGACCCCGCCTCCACCGCCTTCTGAGGCAGAGAGTTCCAAGGTTGAATAGCCTTCCGAGAGAGAAAAAAGTTCTCATCTCTGTCCTAAAAAGGTGACACCTAATTTTAAAGCAGCAGCCCTCTAGTTCAGATTCACCCACAAGAGGAAACATCCTTTCCAATGTCCACCTTGTTGAGACTGCTCAGGATCTTATAAACTTTAATCAAGTCACCCCCCTCACTCTTCTGAACTCCAGGGGAAACAATCCCAGTCTGTCCAACCTTCCCTCATCAGACAGATGGTGACCTGAGGCCGGAATTGAACCTGGGTCCCTGGCGCTGTGAGGCAGCAGTGTTAACCCACTGTGTCACCCATGTACATACACGCAAGCACAAATACACACACATGCAAACACACATGGGTGCAAATACACACTCATGCACACACACATGCACACACACAGACACACAAGAGATGATGTGCTATGCACTTAGATACATTAAAGGGTCAACAATATCACTCCTATAATCAATCCTTGATTTGGAAATTCGAAGGCTCCACGCTGAAAGGTTTGTTCTCACTTCTCTGTGCTGAAATTGGCAAGCTGCACTTTCTGGTTCCCTGGTCAATGATTACCAGACCGGGTTCTCCCCTTTGCTGATCCGAGACCTCCTCTCATTCCCTGTATCAATCTAGCAAACCTCCTCTGAATGACCTCCAACGCATTTACATCCTTCCTTAGATAAGGAGACCCATTGACTCCGTCTACATTTCCCGCTGCCTCGGGAAAGCAGCCAGGATAGTCAAGGACCCCACGCATTTTTTTTATTCATTCGTGGGACATGGGCATCGTTGGCTGGGCCAGCATTTATTGCCCATCCCTAGTTGGGGCAGTTAAGTCAACCACATTGCTGTGGCTCTGGAGTCACATGTAGGCCAGACAGGGTAAGGACGGCAGATTTCCTTCCCTAAAGGACATTAGTGAACCAATACCAGACATTTTCGCTTTCATCTTCTTCCGTTGGGAAAAAGATACAAAAGTCTGAGGTCACGTACCAACCGACTCAAGAACAGCTTCTTCCCTGCTGCCATCAGGCTTTTGAATGAACCTACCTCGCGTTAAGTTGATTTTTCTCTACACTCTAGCTATGACTGTAACACTACATTCTGCACTCTCTCCTCTCCTTCTCTATGAATGGTATGCTTTGTCTGTATCACGCGCAAGAAACAATACTTTTCACTGTATCCCAATACATGTGACAATAATAAATCAAATCAAAACTGCACACAGTATTCGATGTGTATTTGTTCAGTGTGAGAATCAAACATACAAAAAACTCTGTCCTGTCTCTTTTTGTTTTAAGGTCACAGCACCCTCAAGGGGTTAAAACATTTCCTCAAAAAAATTTCATCTAGTTCATAGAATCATAGAAACCCTACAGTGCAGAAGGAGGCCATTCGGCCCATCGAGGTCTGCACCGACCACAATCCCACCCAGGCCCTACCCGCTAATCCCTTTTTTTACCCGCTAATTTACCCGCTAATCCCTCTAACCTACGCATCCCAGGACTCTAAGGGGCAATTTTTAACCTGGCCAATCATTGGGTTCAGTCGAGAGGTGGGAGAAAAGGGGCAAGAGTCCCACATCTCCCCTTGTCCTGAGGAGAGAGTTCCAAAGATTCGCAACCCTCTGAAGAAAGATCTCCTCATCTCAGTCCAAAATGACCGACCCCACATCCTGAAACTGTGTCCCCCACTTGTTCTAGATTCCCACAGAACCCTGACAGTGCAGAAGGAGGCCATTTGACCCATCGAGTCTGCACCAACTCCCTGACAGGGCATCTTACCCAGGCCCAACCCTGCCCCCAACCCAATCCCATCTATTCATCCCACTAATCCCCCTAACCTACAAATCTTTGGACACTAAGGGGCATTTTAGCATGGCCAATCCACCTAACTTGCATATCTTTGGACACTAAGGGACAATTTAGCATGGCCAATCCACCTAACCTGCACATTTTTGGACACTAAGGGGCAATTTAATCATAGAATCATAGAATCATAGAATCATAGAAACCCTACAGTGCAGAAGGAGGCCATTCGGTCCATCGAGTCTGCACCGACCACAATCCCACCCAGGCCCTACCCCCACATATTTTACCCGCTAATCCCTCTAACCTACACATCCCAGGACTCTAAGGGGCAATTTTTTAACCTGGCCAATCAACCTAACCCGCACATCTTTGGACTGTGGGAGGAAACCGGAGCACCCGGAGGAAACCCACGCAGACACGAGGAGAATGTGCAAACTCCACACAGACAGTGACCCGAGCCGGGAATCGAACCCGGGACCCTGGAGCTGTGAAGCAGCAGTGCTAACCACTGTGCTACCGTAACACGGCTAATGCATCCTACCTGCTCATTTTTAAACACTGAGGGTCAATTTACCATGGCCAATGCACCTAACCTGCACACCCTTGGACACTAAGGGGCAATTTAACATGGCCAATGCACCTAACCTGCACACCCTTGGACACTAAGGGACAATTTAGCATGGCCAATCCACCTAACCTGTACACCTTGGACACTAAGGGGCAATTTAACACGGCCAATCCACCTAACCTACACATCCTTTGGACTGTGGGAGGAAACCGGAGCACCCGGAGGAAACCCACGCAGATTCGGGGAGAACGTGCAGACTCCACACAGGCAGTGCCCCAAGGCCGGGAATCGAACCCGGGTCCCTGGCGCTGTGAGGCAGCAGTGTTAACCACTATACCACCGAACCCTCCCTAAGATTCTCTGAGATAAGATGGGAGGGTTTTTAAACTGAACTGCAAAGTGGAAAGTGGAATTGAGCTATCAGTGGGAAATGTTCGTCAGATGAATTAATTATTAGATCTGTTCAATTAAATAGATTAAGCTATCAGTGTGGAGAAATGTAAACACGCTATGCGCCTTGGCAGAATTCTGTGTCTGAAGTGAGTGTTGTTCCTTGGTGTACTGTGCAAATTTGTTTTAAGATGACATCTATTCCCAGGAGATTTTTGAGGTTGTGCCATTTGGGTAGGGACAGAGGTAATGCCTTCAAAATGTTCCATATTTCAATGCGGTCACTGGCTTGGGTCACTGGCTGTGCAGAGCCAGTTCTCCCCGTGTCTGCGTGGGTTTCCTCCAGGTGCTCCAGTTAGGGTGGCACGGTGGCACAGTGGTTAGCACTGCTGCCTCACAGCGCCAGGGACCCAGGTTCGATTCCCAGCTTGGGTCACTGTCTGTGCGGAATCTGCACGTTCTCCCCGTGTCTGCGTGGGTTTCCTCCGGATGCTTCGGTTTCCTCCCATAGTCCGAAAGATGTGCTGGTTGAATGGATTGGCCATGCTAAATTGCCCCTTAGTGGCCCAAGATGTCTAGGTTAGGTGGATTTGCCAGGCTATGGCGCAGTGGTTAGCACTGCTGCCTCACAGCACCTGGGACCCAGGTTCGATTCCCAGCTTGGGTCAGTGTCTGTGTGGTGTTTGCACATTCTCCCCGTGTCTGCATGGGTTTCCTCCAGGTGCTCCGGTTTCCTCCCACAGTCCGAAATATGTGCTGATTAGGTGCATTAGCCGTGCTAAATTCTCCCTCAGTGTACCCGAACAGGTCCCGGAGTGTGGCGACTAGGGGATTTTCACAGCAACTTCATTGCAGTGTTAATGTAAGCCTCACTTGGTGTGAATTTAGCATGGCCAATGCACCTAGTCAGCACGTCTTTTGGACTGAGGGAGGAAACCAGAGCACCCGGAGGAAACCCACGCAGACACGGGGAGAACGTGCAAACTCCGCACAGACAGTGATCCAAGCCGTGAATCGAACCCGGGGGGTCCCTGGCGCTGTGAGGCAGCAGTGCTAACCACTGTGCCACCATGCGCTGGGAGGGGGAAGTTTAAAGGAGATATGAGGGGTAAGTTTTTTACACAGAGAGTGGTAGGTGTCTGGAACGCGCTGCCAGGGGTAGTGGAGGCAGATACGATAGGGACGTTTAAGGGGCTTTTAGATAAGCACATGAATATGCAAGGAATAAAGGGATATGGAGCAAGGGCAGGCAGAAGGAATTAGTTTAATTTGGCGTCATGTTCGGCACAACATTGTGGGCCGAAGGGCCTGTTTCTGTGCTGGACTGTTCCATGTTCCATGTTCTATGTCGTCTCTCTCTCCTCTTCCCCAACCATGAGCTGCAATTTTGGGAGCACTCCTCTATCGCTCCCACGCTCCCTTCCATTTGCCCAGAATTCTGATGAGGGAGTCCCAGCTCCCACGTCGGCCACCACCACACCAGCCCTAATGACACTACCAGTCTGTGCCAACTTGCACACCTGACACACGCGCCTCTGAAGAAATTGGAGCCTGCAATCTAGGCTGACATTCCAGCGCCGTACTGAAGGAGTGCTGCACTGCCTGAGGTGCCGTCTCTCGAATAAATCCTTAAACATAGGCCCTGTTTTCACTGAATTATAGAATCCCTACAGTGAAGCAGGAGGCCATTTAGCCAATTGAAATTAAATGGCAATTTACCATGGCCAATCCACCTAACCTACATATCTTTGGGCACTAAGGGACAATTTAGCATGGCCAATCCACCTAACCTGCACATCTTTGGACTGTGGGAGGAAACCGGAGCACCCGGAGGAAACCCGCGCAGACACGGGAAGAACTTGCAAACTCCACACAGACAATCACCCGAGGCCGGAATCGAACCCGGATCCCTGGCGATGTGAGGCGGCGGTGCTAACCACTGTGCCACCGTGCCACCTCAAGTGGCGCTCCTGTGGTGTGAGTGTCTGTTAAAGATCCCAGGATACTAAATCTTCTCATTCCTTCCTAAACCTACAGCACTGGGTAAAGGGGTCAAATCAGCATGTCATGTGTTGTGTTGGTGGCTGTTGAATGTTGTAATGTTGACTAAACAATAGCAGCGACTGTATTTCCAATTTGCGTCACTGGCTGAACAAGCCTGAGAACCTGTGGTGGTTATTATGTAAGTGAAAACTCCCTCTAATCCTCGCGTTTACATATAGACATTCCAGCTGAAACCATACAAGTGCATGCTACAAGAGGAGGCCATTCAGGCCCTTGAGCCCATGCTAGCCCTTTGAAAGGGCAATCCAATTAATCCCACTCGACCGCTCCCATTTGCCCTGAAAAATCTTGTCTTGGCAAAAATTTACCTAATTACCCTTTGGGAAGTCATGATTGAATTTGCTTCTGCCGTTGTCTCGTGAGGAAAGGTTGAAGAGGTTAGGCTTTGTTTCCATTGGAGTATTGAAGAGTAAGAGGCGATTTGTTCGAAACCTTTAAGAATTGAGGGGTCTCGACAAGCTGGATGTCAAGAAGGTGTTTCCTCCTCTGGGAGAATCTAGAACTAAGGGGTCACTGTTTTAAAATAAGGCGTCTCCCGTTTGAAACGGAGGTGAGGAGAATTTTTCCTTCTTTCAGAGTGTTGCCTCTTCCTCAAAAAGTGGTGAATCTTCGAATATTTTTAAGGCGGAGATGGTTAGATTCTTGGTAAGCAACTGGGGTGAAAGGTTATCAGGGGGATAGGAGGGATGCAGATTAGAGGTTGCTCTCAGATCAGCCATGATCTTACCAAATGGTGGAGCAGGCCCGAGGGGCTGAATGGCCTACTCCCGTTTCTCGTTCGTATGTTCCTTTATGTTCATAAATTCATAGAATCATAGATTCCCTACAATCCGGAAGAGGCCATTTGGCCCATCGAGACTGTACCGACTCTCTGACTGAGTATGTTTTCCAGTCCCTCTCCCCTGCCCTAACCCTTTAACCCCACACATTTCCCATGGCAAATCCACCTAACCTGCACATCTTTAGACACTAAGGGGCAATTTAGCATGGCCAATCCACCTAACCTGCACATCTTTAGACACTAAGGGGCAATTTAGCATGGCCAATCCACCTAACCTGCACATCTTTAGACACAAAGGGGCAATTTAGCATGGCCAATCCACCTAACCTGCACATCTTTAGACACTAAGGGGCAATTTAGCATGGCCAATCGACATAACCTACGCATCTTTGGATACTAAGGGGCAATTTAGCATGGCCAATCCACCCAACCTACACATCTTGGGACACTAAGGGTTAATTTAGCATGGCCAATCCACCCAACCTACACATCTTGGGACACTAAGGGTTAATTTAGCTTGGTCAATCCACCTAACCTGCACATCTTTGGACACTAAGGGGCAATTTAGCATGGCCAATCCACCTAACCTTACATGTCTTTGGACACCAGGGGGCAAGTTAGCATGGCGAATCCACCTAACTGTGCATCTTTGGACTGTGGGAGGAAACCGGAGCACCCGGAGGAAATGCACACAGACACGGGGAGAACGTGCAAACTCCACACAGACAGATCACAATTACTCATGGCATTAAAATAATTCTCTTCATCTCCCCGTCAGTTTCTTGGCCGATCGCTTCCAATTTGTGTCCCTCTGGTTACCAACTCCCCTGGGGACAACTTCTTATTAATTCTATTGGAACCCTTCCTTGCTGTGAACTCCTCAATTCAATCTTCCCTTGACTATCTCTGCTTCCAGGAGGACTATCCCAGCTCCACTACTCTGTCCATGGCACACTGAAGCCACCCAGCACTGGTAACTGCTCAGTCAATCTCCTTTCCGCCCCTGCCCAAGGACTTGAGATCCTTCCTAACAAGCAGTTTAACCACGGGTCTCGTTAAACAAGCCTAGCCAGTGATTTGTAAAGGTCACCTCATGAGCGATCACCCTATCTTAGCCCAGAGGCATTGATGGTAATCGAATCATAAAAACATACGGAGGAGGCCATTCTGCCCATCATTCTCATGCTGGTTTTTCAAGAGGGCCATTCCTTCACTGTCGCTGGGTCAAAGTACCCCATACCCCAGCTGTTGAGAAGTTATAAGATACGACCCAAGAGATATAATCACAGGATCCCTACAGTACACAAACAGGCTGTTCGGCCCATCGAATCTGCACCGACTCTTCAACATCATAACCAGACCCTATCCTATAATCCCACATATTTATTGCACTAATGCCCCTAATCTATACATCTTGGAACACTAAAAGACAATTTAGCATGGCCAATCCACCTAACCTGCACATCTTTGGAACTAAGGGGCAATTTAACATGGCCAATCCACCTAAACTGCACATCTTTGAACACCAAGGGGCAATTTAGCATGGCCAATCCACCTAACCTGCACATCTTTGGAACTAAGGGGCAATTTAACATGGCCAATCCACCTAACCTGCACATCTTTGGAACTAAGGGGCAATTTAGCATGGCCAATCCACCTAACCTGCACATCTTTGGAACTAAGGGGCAATTTAGCATGGCCAATCCACCTAAACTGCACATCTTTGAACACCAAGGGGCAATTTAGCATGGCCAATCCACCTAACCTGCACATCTTTCGGACTGTGGGAGGAAACTGGAGCACCCGGAGGAAACCCACGCAGACACGGGGAGAACGTGCAGACTCCGCACAGAAAGTCGCCTGAGGCCAGCATAGAACCCGGGTCCCTGGCGCTGTGAGGCAGCAGTGCTAACCACTGTGCCACCGTGCCACGGGCAATGTCCCTGACAATAATGGGTCTCCTCCCACACTGCACGTTTTTATGATTTGATCTCGGGCATCAGCGTGGGTGTTAGAATTACCGTCAGCACCTCTGGGCTGCGGAAAGGTGATTGTCCATTGATGACGTGTGGGCAATGCACTCTCAGGAGGATGTGAGGGTGTCGGAGTGGGCACAGAAACTATTCTCAAGGAGGGTAGCCAGTGATGAGGAATTATACGGATCAGATGGAGAAGATGCGACTGTTCTCCTGAGGGAAGAGAGGGCGGAGAGGGCCTTTTTGAGATGGGGTCAGGTCGGGAGAGATCGGGAGAGATCGCTCCCATTGCTGCAAGGATGGAGGACGATTTGAGGGCAGCGAGATGAGGAGAATGGTTCTTCCCCTGCGGGTGGTCCAGATTTTGAATGCTGGAGGCTGGGACACCCCAAGGCTGCTGAAGAGGAATTGGAGAGGTGTGCAAAGAAAGGCAAAATAAGAGTTCACAGGCGAAAAGTTGAGGAGCTTCACTCAGCTGCATTGCTCTTATTGTAAGTTAAGGATAGCACAAACACGACGGGCTGAATGGACATCTCCTGAACTGCAACTGACTCAAGAACAGCTTCTTCCCTGCTGCTGCCATCAGACTTTTGAATGGACCTACCTCGCAGTAAGTTGATCTTTCTCTACACCCTAGCTCTGACTGTAACACTGCATTCTGCACTCTCTCCTTTGCTACTCTATGAACGGTATGCTTTGTCTATATAGCGCACAAGAAACAATACTTTTCACTGTATGCTAATACATGTAACAATAATAAATCAAATCAAATAACAGCTTCTTCCCTGCTGCCATTGGACATTTGAATGGGCCGACCTTGCGTTAAGTTGATCTTTCTCTACACCCTAGCCATGACTGTAACACTACATTCTGCACTCTCTCCTTTCCTTCTCTATGAACGGTATGCTTTGTCTGCATAGCGCACAAGAAACAATACTTTTCACTGAATCTCAATACAATGTGACAATAATAAATCAAATCAAAGTCAGAACCAGGGAAGCAAAAGGTTCCTCCCTCACACCATGAGGGGGTTAAACTCTCCCCCTCTCCCCCTCCTCCCCCCACCACACTGCAGAGGAACAATTCTGGTTGCCAGTCACTTAGTTCTGCTGAGTAAAAGAACCGGTTTGAGAGCTAAAGAGTTTTTCCACAAGATACGAACTTACGATAAGTGCAGCCTTCGATAACCAATTCAGTAAAAATAATCCACGCACACACCTGCAGTGAGAAAAGGGATCCGTGAGTGCTTTGCTCGGAGAGGCTGAACTGTTTTGTTCTGCGTGTGTGTACACTTTTTTCTCCCTTATTTCGGGTAGGGTGTGGATTTGGTGCTGACCCCATGACTCAGTGTAGAGATACACGCCCCATTATACAGGGCGGGTGACCTGTCATTCTTTACTGGCTGGTTGGAGTCTTAACCACATTCCAATGCTCACAATCCTTTGGAACAAAAGGGGCCCTGTACCTGTACCTGTCATTCCGCAATCAGAGTTGTAAAAGCAACCCACCTCAGCCTGCAGGTTTAATATTAACCGGCAGCCTCGGAGGGAAAACAAATAAAGATTATTTATTAGTGTCACGGGTAAGGATTACATTAACATTGCAATGAAGTTACTGTGAAACTCCCCGAGTTATCACATTCCGGCGCTTGTTCGAGTATATTGAGGGAGAATTTAGCACAGCCAAACTGCATCTCTTTGAAACTGTGGGAGGAAACCCACGCAGACACGAGGAGAATGTGCAAACTCCACACAGACAGTGACCCAAGCCGGGAATTGAACCCGGGTCCCTGGCACTGTGAGGCAGCAGTGCTAACCACTGTGCCACCGTGTCACCCAAGCACTCCCGAGGGCCGCTTCTCCCCTTCTGGACTCTTTCATATTTATTTCCAAGCAGATTATTGATTTGATTTGATTTGATTTATTATTGTCACATGTATTAACATACAGTGAAAAGTGTTGTTTCTTGTGCGCTATACAGACAAAGCATACCGTTCATAGAGAAGGAAAGGAGAGGGTGCAGAATGTAGTGTTACAGTCATAGCTAAGGTATAGAGAAAGATCAACTTAATGCGACGTAGGTCCATTCAAAAGTCTGACAGCAGCAGGGAAGAAGCTGTTCTTGAGTCGGTTGGTACGTGAGCTCAGACTTTTGTATCTTTTTCCCGAAGGAAGAAGGTGGAAGAGAGAATGTCTGGGGTGCGTGGGGTACTTAATTATGCTGGCTGCTTTTCCAAGGCAGCGGGAAGTGTAGACAGAGTCATTGGATGGGAGGCTGGATAGTCTGGTTACCAGGTAGCTTGGGGCAGGAACAGTATGGTAACGACTCACCGGCGGGGTAATCGGCCCTGGCCGGTTCCAGCGTGCCGGCCGGAACGCCGATTCTATCCCATCACCGCCGCGACGGAGAACCATCACCCTTTCCTAGCCCAGGAGAGTCATTCCATCTCACACCACAATACCCCGGAGAATCTGAACTCAAAGCACTCGGTGGGAAGGGGAGGGAATCAGTATTGCATCGGAACACGTGGGGGAAGGGGAGGGGTGGGGAGGGGAGGGGAAGGTGGGGGAGGGAAAGGTGGGGGGAGGGCAGGGGAAGGTGGGGGAGGGGAAGGGAAGGTGGGGGAGGGGAGGGGAAGGTGGGGGGAGGGGAGGGGAAGGTGGGGGGAGGGGAGGGGAAGGTGGAGGAGGGGAGGGGAAGGTGGGGAGGGCAGGAGAAAGTGGGGGAGGGGAGGAGAAGGTGGGGGAGGGGAGGGGAAGGTGGGGGAGGGGGAGGGGAAGGTGGGGGGGGGGTGGGGCGGAGACGGAAGGAAAATGCTGTCACCCCAGACATTCCAGTTTGAATCAGGTGCCTCCCCCTGTTGGTATTTGCTGTGTGTGTTTGTACCTCTCTGGCTGCAGACGGTGCCCTCAGGTGTGGCGATGGCCAATTCGATGGTGGCTTTTGAGAGGGAGTCTGAAGGGTTTTCTGAAGAGAAATGGTCTGGCAGGGCCTCTGCGGACTGGGAGGGGGAGGATTGTCCAGCTTGCAGAGAGCTGGAATGGATATGGACTTGATGGACCAAATGGCCTCCAGCCCTCCTCAATGCCCCTCCCTCCCCGCATGTATGCATTGCCTGAAAATTCATGTCCTCCCTTGCTCTCTCTCTCCCTGTCTCTCTCCCGTTCTCCCTGTGCCTGCCTGGGTTTCCTCCGGGTGCTCCGGTTTCCTCCCACAGTCCATTGGTGTGCAGGTTAGGTGGATTGGCCGTGCTAAATTGCCCCTTAATGTCAGGCATAAATACATGGGGTTATGGGGATAGGGCCTGGGTGGGATTGTGGTCAGTGCAGTCTCGATGGGCCAAATGGCCTCCTTCTGCACTGTAGGGATTCTAAATTGAATCTGTCCACTTTACAAGACCACCACCATGGACCTGAGCATTCTTGGGGATTTTCTGGGAGGGGCGGGAGGGGAATGGTATCAGTTAGGGTTCCCACTCCTACATCCTACTCAGCAAATCTTTGATTTGATTTGATTTGATTTATTATTGTCACATGTATTAACGTACAGTGAAAAGTATTGTTTCTTGCGCGCTATACAGACAAAGCATACCGTTCATAGAGTAGGGAAGGAGAAAGTGCAGAATGTAGTGTTACAGTCATAGCTAGGGTGTAGAGAAAGATCAACTTAATGCGAAGTTGTCCCCCTCCAAAATAGGTATCTTGTTTTGGATTCTGTGGAGGGGGATGACCCTCCAGGGGTAAGCCACGAGGACCAGATCGCCTCCACGGAGACAGGCTCAGGGGTCCGGAAGGGAAAGAAGGGGTTTAGGAGAGCGATAGTTGTGGGGGACGCAATGGTTAGAGGCACGGACAGGCGCTTCTGTGGGACTGAACGAGAATCCAGGATGGTAGTCTGCCTCCCTGGTGCCGGGGTACTGGATGTCTCCAAGAGGGTAGGAAGCATATTTAAAAAGGAAGGTCGTCAAACGGATGTGATTGTACACATTGGGGGAAATGACGTAGGTAGGAAGAGCAGGGGGCTCATACGAGAGAAATTCAGGGAGTTGGGTGCTCGGCTAAAAAGTAAGACCTCCAGGGTAGCAATATCTGGACTGCTCCCGGTGCCTAGTGCAAGTGAGGCTCGGAACAGGGAGATTCTACAGTTGAACGCGTGGCTAAAGGACTGGTGCAAGAGGGAGGGTTTTAAATTCATAGATAACTGGGAAATCTTCAAGTCAGGATGGCAACTGTACAGAAAGGATGGGTTACACCTTAACTGGAAGGGAGCAAATATCCTGGCTGGGAGTTTTGCTAGAGTGTTTCGGCAGGATTTAAACTAGTGTGGCAGGGGGGTGGGGAACAAAACAGGAGGTCAGTAAATACTGAGGCTGGGGTCGAGCTGGGGGCCAGGGCAAGGTTAGCTAAGAAGAGGAGCACTCTGGAGGAGGAGGACCTGACTGGGCCTGGAGGTCTGGAGTGCATCTGCTTCAATGCGAGGAGTGTAACGGGTAAAACAGACGAACTTAGGGCCTTAATGCTTGTGCGGAATTTGGATGTGATTGCGGTGACGGAAACTTGGTTAAAAGAAGGACAGGACTGGCAGCTGAATATTCCGGGTATAAGTGTTTTAGGCGAGACAGAGGAGGGGCTAAAAAAGGTGGGGGAGTAGCAGTATTAGTTAAGGAGCATATTACCGCGGTGCAGAGGTTAGACAACTTAGAGGGGTCATGTACTGAGTCGCTGTGGGTGGAACTCAGAAACAGGAAGGGTGCAGTCACTATGCTGGGGGTGTACTACAGACCACCCAACAGCCCACGGGAAGTGGAGGAAAGGATATGTCAAGAGATTCTGGATAGGTGCAGAAAACATAGGGTTGTTGTAGTGGGGGACTTTAATTTCCCTGGCACAGACTGGAAAGTGCTTAGAGCTGGGGGACCGGACGGGGAGGAATTTGTAAAATGCGTACTGGAAGGTTCTTTGGAACAGTATGTAGATAGCCCGACTAGAGAGGGGGCTATACTGGACCTAGTTCTGGGAAATGAGCCCGGTCAGGTCGTCAAAGTTTCGGTAGGGGAACATGTGGCAAATAGTGACCACAACTCTGTTAACTTTAGGATAGTAATGGACAAGGATGAGTGCTGTCCTACGGGCAGGGTGCTAAATTGGGGGAAGGCTGACTATAGCCGGATTAGGCAGGAATTGATGGATGTTGATTGGGAGAGGATGTTCGAGGGTAAGTCCGCGTCTGGCATGTGGGAGTCTTTTAAGGAACTATTGATAAGGCTGCAGGATAAGCATGTGCCTGTAAAAAGGAAAGATAGGAAAGGTAGGATTCGAGAGCCGTGGATAACCAGGGAAATTGAGGATCTGATTAAAATGAAAAGTGAGGCGTACGTTAAGTCCAGGCAACTGAAAACAGATGGAGATCTGGAGGAATACAGAGAGAGTAGGAAAGATCTCAAACGGGGAGTTAGAAGGGCAAAAAGAGGTCACGAGATGTTCTTGGCAGGCAGGATTAAGGAGAATCCTAAGGCATTCTATTCATACGTTAGGAACAAAAGAGTTGTCAGGGAGAAAATCGGACCTCTCAGGGACAAAGGAGGGGAATTATGCTTAGAACCCAAGGGAATAGGGGAGATCCTAAATGAATACTTTGCATCGGTATTCACGAAGGAGAGGGGCGTGTTAACCGGGAGTGTCTCGGAGGGAGGTGTTGACCCGTTAGAGAAAATCTCCATTACAAGAGAGGAAGTGTTAGGTTTTTTAGGGAACATTAAAACTGACAAAGCCACAGGGCCTGATGGCATCTATCCTCGACTGCTCAGGGAGACGAGAGGTGAAATTGCTGGGCCTCTGACGGAAATCTTTGTCGCTTCTTTGGACACGGGTGAGGTCCCTGAGGATTGGAGGATAGCGAATGTGGTCCCGTTGTTTAAGAAGGGTAGCAGGGATAACCCAGGAAATTATAGGCCGGTGAGCTTGACGTCCGTGGTAGGGAACTTGTTGGAGAGGATTCTTAGAGACAGGATGTATGTGCATTTAGAACGGAACAATCTCATTAGTGACAGACAGCATGGTTTTGTAAGAGGGAGGTCGTGCCTTACAAATTTGGTGGAGTTTTTTGAGGAAGTGACAAAAACGGTTGATGAAGGAAGGACCGTGGATGTCGTCTATATGGATTTCAGTAAGGCATTTGACAAAGTCCCACATGGCAGGTTGGTTAAGATGGTTAAGGCTCATGGGATACAAGGAGAAGTGGCTAGATGGGTGGAGAACTGGCTTGGCCATAGGAGACAGAGGGTAGTGGTCGAAGGGTCTTTTTCCGGCTGGAGGTCTGTGACCAGTGGTGTTCCGCAGGGCTCTGTACTGGGACCTCTGCTATTTGTGATATATATAAATGATTTGGAAGAAGGTGTAACTGGTGTAATCAGCAAGTTTGCGGATGACACGAAGATGGCTGGAATTGCGGATAGCGAAGAGCATTGTCGGGCAATACAGCAGGATATAAATAGGCTGGAAAATTGGGCGGAGAGGTGGCAGATGGAATTTAAACCGGATAAATGCGAAGTGATGCATTTTGGAAGAAATAATGTAGGGAGGAGTTATACAATAAATGGCAGAGTCATCAGGAGTATAGAAACACAGAGGGACCTAGGTGTGCAAGTCCACAAATCCTTGAAGGTGGCAACACAGGTGGAGAAGGTGGTGAAGAAGGCATATGGTATGCTTGCCTTTATAGGACGGGGGTATAGAGTATAAAAGCTGGAGTCTGATGATGCAACTGTATAGAACGCTGGTTAGGCCGCATTTGGAGTACTGCGTCCAGTTCTGGTCGCCGCACTACCAGAAGGACGTGGAGGCATTGGAGAGAGTGCAGAGAAGGTTTACCAGGATGTTGCCTGGTATGGAGGGTCTTAGCTATGAGGAGAGATTGGGTAGACTGGGGTTGTTCTCCTTGGAAAGACGGAGAATGAGGGGAGATCTAATAGAGGTATACAAGATTATGAAGGGTATAGATAGGGTGAACAGTGGGAAGCTTTTTCCCAGGTCGGAGGTGACGATCACGAGGGGTCACGGGCTCAAGCTGAGAGGGGCGAAGTATAACTCAGAGATCAGAGGGACGTTTTTTACACAGAGGGTGGTGGGGGCCTGGAATGCGCTGCCAAGTAGGGTGGTGGAGGCGGGCACGCTGACATCGTTTAAGACTTACCTGGACAGTCACATGAGCAGCCTGGGAATGGAGGGATACAAACGATTGGTCTAGTTGGACCAAGGAGCGGCACAGGCTTGGAGGGTCGAAGGGCCTGTTTCCTGTGCTGTACTGTTCTTTGTTCTTTGTTCTTTGAAGTAGGTCCATTCAAAAGTCTGAAAGCAGCAGGGAAGAAGCTGTTCTTGAGTCGGTTGGTACGTGACCTCAGACTTTTGTATCTTTTTCCTGATGGAAGAAGGTGGAAGAGAGAATGTTCGGGGTGTGTGGGGTCATTTATTATGCTGGCTGCTTTGCCAAGGCAGCGGGAAGTGTAGACAGAGTCAATGGACGGGAGGCTGGTTTGCGTGATGGATTGGGCTACATTCACGACTTTTTGTACTTTCTTGCGGTCTTGGGCAGAGCAGGAGCCTTTGATAAGGTGCCTCACAAAAAGTTGCTGAAGAAGATTGGGTCACACAGAGTTGGGGGTAGGGTGTTAGCGTGGATTGGGGATTGGCTATCCGACAGGAAGCAGAGAGTCGGAATAAATGGGTGCTTTTCTGGTTGGCAGATGGTAACTAGTGGCGTGCCGCAAGGATCGGTACTGGGGCCTCAACTATTTACCATTTCTATAGATGATCTGGAAGTGGGGACTGAGTGTAGGGTAACAAAGTTTGCAGACGACACAAAGATAAGTGAAAAAGTGAATTGTGTGGAGGGCGTCGAAGGTCTGCAAAGAGATTTGGACAGGCTGAGTGAGTGGGCGAGGATCTGGCAGATGGAGTATAACGTTAACAAATGCGAGGTTATTCACTTTGGAATAAATAATCGCAAATTGGATTATTATCTAAATGGAAAGAAATTACAACATGCTGCTGTGCAGAGGGACCTGGGGGTCCTTGTGCATGAGACGCAAAAACCCAGTCTGCAGGTGCAACAGGTGATCAAGAAGGCAAATGGGATGTTGGCCTATATCGCTAGGGGGATAGAATATAAAAGCAGAGATGTCTTGCTGCATCTGTACAGGGCATTGGTGAGGCCGCAGCTGGAATACTGTGTGCAGTATTGGTGCCCTTATTTGCGGAAGGATATATTGGCCTTGGAGGGAGTGCAGAGAAGGTTCACCAGGTTGATGCCAGAGATGAGGGGTGTTGATTATGAGGAGAGACTGAGCAGATTGGGTTTGTACTCGTTGGAATTTAGAAGGCTGAGGGGGGATCTTATAGAGACCTATAAGATAATGAAGGGGCTGGATAGGGTAGAGATGGAGAGATTCTTTCCACTTAGAAAGGAAACTAGAACTAGAGGGCACAGCCTCAAAATAAAGCGGGGGTCAGTTTCGGACAGAGTTGAGGAGGAACCTCTTCGCTCAGAGGGTGGTGAATCTCTGGAATTCTCTGCCCACTGAAGTGGTGGAGGCTACCTCGTTGAATATGTTTAAATCACGGATAGATGGATTCCTGATCGGTAAGGGAATTAGGGGTTATAGGGGTCAGGCGGGTAAGTGGAACGGATCCACTTCAGATCAGCCATGATCTTATTGAATGGCGGGACAGGCTCGAGGGGCTAGATGGCCTACTCCTGCTCCTATTTCTTATGTTCTTATGTTCATACCAAGCCGCGAAACAACCAGAAAGAATGCTTTCAGTGGTGCATCTGTAAAGGTTGGTGAGAGTCGTAGCCGGCATGTCGAATTTCCTTAGTCTTCTGAGAAAGTAGAGGCGTTGGTGAGCTTTCTTAACTATCTGGTGGGGGTTCGACATTTTGTGTGAGTTCTGGTTCTGAAGATGGGAGGGGAGGTTGGTCAGGTGATGCATTCAACTGTAAAAAGGAACTGTAAACTCATGGTTCCCAACCTTTTATATGTGACGGCACACCTTTGTATTATAGAAATATTCTGAGGCACACCTATTTTCTCTGTCTCCTTCACTTACTGGGAACCTGGTTTTTAACTTCTTCCTGTCCTCTCACCTGTTCTTTTTTAACCTCTCTCTCTCTCTGGCTTTCTCGCTTCTTTTTGAGTTTTTGGGCGCGAATGGACCTGTCTGATGTAAAATATCGAAACCGCGCATGTGCCAATCCTGGCTCAAGATTCACCGGATCTTGGAGATGAAGATTAGTTTTACATTAATCGCGTGAATTTAGAATCACATTTCACGACACACTTCGGAGGAGGGGTGATGGGGAGAGGACTTTCATGTTGGGTACCATTGCCCTGCACATTCAATCACACAAGCGGGGACTGCGGGCTCCTGTGGTCTGCCAGGAGTGCGCGCGACTTGAGAAACTTTGATTTGCTTTGATTTATTTTTTCATCTGAGTTCAAGTAAAGTTTATTTATTAGTGGCACAAGTAAGACTTACATTAACACTGTAATGAAGTTACTGTGAAATTCCCCTAGTCGCCGCACTCCGGCGCCTGTTCGGGTCAATGCGCCCTAACCAGCACGTCTTTCAGATCGTGGGAGGAAACCGGAGCCCCCGGAGGAAACCCACGCAGACATGGGGGAGGACGTGCAAACTCCGCACAGACAGTGACCCAAGCCGGGAATCGAACCCGGGTCCTTGGCGCTGTGAGGCAGCAGTGCTAACCACTGTTCCACTGTGCCGCCCTTATTGTCACATGTATTAGCATACAGTGAAAATTATTGTTTCTTGTGCGCCACACAGGCAAAGCATACCGTTCATAGAAAAGGAAAGGAGAGAGTGCAGAATGTAGCGTTACAGTTATAGCTAGGATGTAGAGAAAGATCAACTTAATGCCAGGTAGGTCCACTGAAAACTCTGATGACAGCAGGGAAGAAGCTGTTCTTGAGTCGACCTCAAACATTTGTGTCTTTTTCCTGATGGAAGAAGGTGGAAGAGAGAATGTCCGGGGTGCGTGGGGTCCTTGATTATGCTGGCTGCTTTTCCCCGAGGCAGCGGGAAGTGTAGACAGAGTCAATGGATGGGAGGCTGGTTTGTGTGATGGATTGGGCTACATTCACAATCCTTTGTAGTTTCTTACGGTCTTGGGCAGAGCAGGAGCCATACCAAGCTGTGATACAACCGGAAAGAATGCTTTCTATGGTGCATCTGTAAAAGTTGGTGAGAGTTGTAGCGGACATGCCGAATTTCCTGAGTCTCCTGAGAAAGTAGCCAGGGAATGTGGTGACTGGGTAAGTGTGGCAATGATAAAGGAGCAAATCACCTTTGTGTTAATTACAGGGTGCAGAAGGATTAAACGTCAGTTACATGCGGGGAATGTTTACATACCTCACGTCAAACCTGGATACGTGCATGTTTGGAAAGGGTGTGGGTCACAGAACTGGCTGTGGAATTCTTGATGCGTGAGACAGAATTGTATATCAGGAGTTACTGTATTTACTGCACACGGCGACGCGCAGAAACGATGCCTGATGTGAGCAAAAAAAATTCAGTTAATCTGTTTGTGTGAGAGAGTCAATCTGAGGTACAGAGGGAGAGGTGGAGACAGAGATAGAGAGAGAGAGAGAGAGAGATAGAGATAGAGAGAGCGGGAGAGAGAGAGAGAGATAGAGACAGAGATAGAGAGAGAGCGGGTGAGAGAGAGATAGAGACAAAGATAGAGAGATAGAGTTAGAGATAGAGACAGAGATAGAGAGAGAGCGAGGGAGAGGGAGAGAGAGAGATAGAGAGGGAGAGAGAGAGGGCGATGGAGAGAGAGATAGAGAGAGACAGAGATAGAGAGAGAGAGAATGAGAGAGAGATAGAGATAGAGAGAGTGGGAGAGAGAGATAGAGACAGAGATAGTAAGAGAGCGGGTGAGAGAGAGATAGATAGAGACAGAGATAGAGAGATAAAGTCAGAGATAGAGACAGAGATAGAGAGAGAGACAGAGGGAGAGAGAGAGATAGAGAGGGAGAGAGGGAGAGGGAGAGAGAGATAGATAGAGAGAGACAGATATAGAGAGAGAGAAATAGAGAGAGAGAGAGACAGAGATAGAGACAGAGATAGCGAGAGAGAGAGAGCGGGAGAGAGAGAGAGAGACAGAGAGAGAGAGAGAGAGAGACAGATAGAGGATAGAGTCAGAGATAAAGACAGAGATAGAGAGACAGAGAGGGAGAGAGAGATAGATAGAGAGACAGATATATATATATATATATCGAGAGAGATAGAGACAGAGATAGAGGGAGAGAGGGAGAGAGAGATAGATAGAGAAAGACAGATATATAGAGAGAGAGAGATAGAGAGAGAGAGTCAGAGATAGAGGGAGAGAGAGAGAGACAGAGAGAGAAAGAGAAATAGAGAGAGACAGAGAGCAAGAGAGAGATAGAGAAAGAGATAGAGAGAGTGAGGCAGAGATAAAGAAAGAGAGATAGAGAGAGAGAGAGAGACAGTGATAAAGGGAGAGGGAGAAAGACAGAGAGAGAGCGAGAGAGAGATAGAGAGAAAGAGAGGCAAAAGGTTTCACAAACATAAAAACATAGAAAATAAAAGCAGGAGGAGGCCATTCGGCCCTTCAAGCCTGTTCTGTCCCATTCATAGAATCATAGAAACCCTACAGTGCAGAAGGAGGCCATTTGGCCCATTGAGTCTGCACCGACCACAATCCCATCCAGGCCCTATCCCCACATATTTTTACCCGCTAATCCCTCTAACCTACACATCCCAGGACTCTAAGGGGCAATTTTTAACCTGGCCAATCAACCTAACCCGCACATCTTTGGACTGTGGGAGGAAACCGGAGCACCCGAAGGAGACTGCTGAGTAAAATAAGGGCCCATGGTATTCGAGGCAAGGTACTAACATGGATTGACGATTGGCTGTCAGACAGAAGGCAGAGAGTTGGGATAAAAGGTTCTTTCTCAGAATGGCAACCGGTGACAAGTGGTGTCCCGCAGGGTTCAGTGTTGGGGCCACAGCTGTTCTCTTTATATATTAACGATCTAGATGACGGGACTGGGAGCATTCTGGCCAAGTTTGCCGATGATACAAAGATAGGTGGAGGGGCAGGTAGTATTGAGGAGGTGGGGAGGCTGCAGAAAGATTTAGACAGTTTAGGAGAGTGGTCCAAGAAGTGGCTGATGAAATTCAACGTGGGCAAGTGCGAGGTCGTACACTTTGGAAAAAAGAATAGAGGCATGGACTATTTTCTAAACGGTGACAAAATTCATAATGCTAAAGTGCAAAGGGACTTGGGAGTCCTAGTCCAGGATTCTCTAAAGGTAAACTTGCAGGTTGAGTCCGTAATTAAGAAAGCAAATGTAATGTTGTCATTTATCTCAAGAGGCTTGGAATACAAAAGCAGGGATGTACTTCTGAGGCTTTATAAAGCACTGGTTAGGCCCCATTTGGAGTACTGTGAGCAATTTTGGGCCCCACACCTCAGGAAGGACATACTGGCACTGGAGCGGGTCCAGCGGAGATTCACACGGATGATCCCAGGAATGGTAGGCCTGACATACGATGAACGTCTGAGGATCGTGGGATTATATTCATTGGAGTTTAGGAGGTTGAGGGGAGATCTGATAGAAACTTACAAGATAATGAACGGCTTAGATAGGATGGACGTAGGGAAGTTGTTTCCATTAACAGGGGAGACTAGGACGCGGGGGCACAGCCTTAGAATAAAAGGGAGTCACTTTAGAACAGAGATGAGGAGAAATTTCTTCAGCCAGAGAGTGGTGGGTCTGTGGAATTCATTGCCACAGAGGGCTGTGGAGGCCGAGACGTTGAGCGTCTTCAAGACAGAAATTGATAAATTCTTGATTTCTCGAGGAATTAAGGGCTATGGGGAGAGAGCGGGTAAATGGAGTTGAAATCAACCATGATTGAATGGTGGAGTGGACTCGATGGGCCGAATGGCCTTACTTCCGCTCCTATGTCTTATGGTCTTATGGTCTTATGGTCTAACCCACCCATTCATTATGATCATGGCTGATCATCAAATTCAATAACCTGGTCCCGCCTTTCCCCCATATCCCTTGATCCCCTTCACCTCAAGTGCCCTATCTAACTGCTTCTGGAAAACATTTCTTTTGGCCTCAGCCACTTTCTGCAGTCATAGTGTCCATACAGTGCAGAAGAAGGCCATTTGGCCCATCGAGTCTGCACCCACCACAATCCCACCCAGGCCATATCCCCGTCACCCCACATATTTACCCCGATAGCCCCCTGACACGAAGGGGTAATTTAGCACGGCCAATCCACCTAACCCGCACATCTTTGAACTGTGGGAGGAAACCGGAGCACCCGGAGGAAACCCACACAGACACGGGGAGAATGTGCAAACTCCACACAGACAGTGGTTAGCACTGCTGCCTCACAGTGCCAGATTCAATTCCCGTTTGGGTCACTGTCTGTGCGGAGTCTGCACGTTCTCCCTGTGTCTGCGTGGGTTTCCCCCCACAGTCCGAAAGACGTGCTGGTTAGGGTGCATTGGCCGTGCTAAATTCTCCCTCAGTGTACCCGAACAGGCGCCGGAGTGTGGCGACTGGGGGATTTTCACAGTAACTTCATTGCAGTGTTAATGTAACCCTACTTGAGACACTTATAATTAAACTTTTAATTTCCTTTTACCCTACTAGCCACTGTCTGCCATTTGGAAAAAAACCCTTTTATCCCCACTCTTTGCTTCCTGTCTGTCGACCAGTTTTCTATCCATCTCAATACGCCACCCCCAATCCCATGCGCTTTAATTTTACACGCTAACCTCTTGTGGGACTTTGTGGGAGCTGCGGTCAGTGTGAAGATTATGATTGTGGAGACGGACTGAAGAGGCTGCCAAACTCTTTCCTCTGGAGAGCTGCGACTGAAAATCCTGAAAGAATTCGACGCGGCCGATGACGTTGGCCGCACAAATCCGAAACGCGGGGTCATAACTCTACAAATAATGAATAAGTTGAGGAAGGGATTCAGGAGAAGCATCTCCACTCAGAGAGCAACGAATGTGCGGAACTTGATAAGCAGATTAGAGGAGAAAGTCATCAGCCTCGAGTCTGTGTGGAGTTTGCACATTCTCCCGTGTCTGCGTGGGTTTCCTTGGTGTTCCAGTTTCCTCCCACAGTCCAAAGATGTGTAGGTTAGGTGGATTGGCCATGCTAAATAGCCCCTTAGTGTCCAAAGATGTGTAGGTTAGGTGGATTGGCCATGCTAAATTGCCCCTTAGCGTCCAAAGATGTGTAGGTTAGGTGGATTGGCCATGCTAAATTGCCCCTTAGCGTCCAAAGATGTGTAGGTTAGGTGGATTGGCCATGCCAAATTGCCCCTCAGTGTCCAAAGATGTGTAGGTTAGGTGGATTGGCCATGCCAAATTGCCCTTCAGTGTCCAAAGATGTGCAGGTTAGGTGGATTGGCCATGCTAAATTGCCCCATAGCATCCAAAGATGTGCAGGTTAGGTGGATTGGCCATGCTAAATTGCTCCTTAGTGTCCAAAGATGTGTAGGTTAGGGGGATTGGTGGGGCAAATACGTGGTGTTACGGGGATAGGGTCTGGGTAAGGTGCTCTTTCGGAGAGGTGGTGCAAACACGATGGGCCGAATGGCGTCTTCTGGCCGGTAAAGGGATTCTCTGATGCTATTGCAGATAGTGCAAGTGCAAGATATTGCAGTTACTCACCATTTTGTAATGTTTGCAAAGGCCACTTCTGCGCCCAACCACACCTACTATGTGAAATATACAAAGGCTGGTATGTCCTTTAATCTTCATGATCTAGTCCCAAGAATTCATTGTTCCTCCTTACAAAGGGAACATCATATTCCTTAAATAGATTCCAGCCTGAAACTGACACGCAAAATTACGTATTCAAGCAACAGGTGAGTCACTGAACTCCGTTTGGAAATACTTCGCCAAGGAGTGGGTCATCTCAGTGCAAAGATTTGTTACAACAGCAGTAACACTTAATGTTTACCCGTCACCAGGTCATGCCAGTTGGCCACACCTTTTCAATGGCAAAGGACAGGAACCATTGGATGCAGGGTTGGGTCTGGCATTGTGCCAGTTGTCGACGCCCTTACCATGGTCACAGTACCCCAGCGACAGTCAGCACTGGCGAGAGATAGGGAGGGGAGAAAATAGGAGCAGGAGTAGGCCATTCGGCCCTTCAAGTCTACCCCGTCTATCATTATGATCATGACTGATCACCCAACCTTTTTTTTATTCATTCGTGGGATAGGGGCGTCGATGTCTGGGCCAGCATTTATTGCCCATCCCTAGTTGCCCGAGGGCAGTTGAGAGTCAACCACATTGCTGTGGCTCTGGAGTCACATGTAGGCCAGACCGGGTAAGGACGGCAGATTTCCTTCGCTAAAGGGACATTAGCGAACCAGATGGGTTTTTCCAACAATGGGTCATAGAACATAGAACATAGAACATTACAGCGCAGTACAGGCCCTTCGGCCCTCGATGTTGCGCCGACCAGTGGAACCAATCTAAAGCCCCTCTAATCTACACTATTCCAATATCATCCATATGTTTATCCAAAAACCACTTGAACGCTCTCAACATTGACGAGTCCACCACTGCTGCAGGCAGGGCATTCCACGCCCTTACTACTCTCTGAGTAAAGAACCTACCTCTAACATCTGTCCTATATCTCTCACCCCTCAATTTAATGCTATGTCCCCTCGTGCTAGCCAACACCATCCGAGGAAAAAGGCTTGCACTATCCACCCTATCTAATCCTCTGATCATCTTGTATGCCTCTATTAAGTCACCTCTTAACCTTCTTCTCTCTAACGAAAACAACCTCAAGCCCCTCAGCCTTTCCTCATACGATTTTCCCACCATACCAGACACCATCCTGGTAAATCTCCTCTGCACCCTTTCCAACACTTCCACATCCTTCCTATAATACGGCGACCAGAACTGTACGCAATACTCCAAATGCGGCCGCACCAGAGTTTTGTACAGTTGCAGCATGACCTCCTGGCTCCGAAACTCAATCCCTCTACCAATAAAAGCTAACACACCGTACGCCTTCTTAACAACCCTATCAACCTGGGTGCCAACTTTCAGGGATCTATGCACATGGACACCCAGATCCCTCTGTTCATCCACACTACCAAGTATCTTACCATTAGCCCAGTACTCTGTATTCCTGTTACTCCTTCCAAAGTGAATCACCTCACACTTTTCCGCATTAAACTCCATTTGCCACCTCTCAGCCCAGCTCTGCAGCTTATCTATGTCCCTCTGTAACCTGCCACTTCCCTCCGCACTGTCTACAACTCCACCGACTTTAGTGTCATCCGCAAATTTACTAATCCATCCTTCCACGCCCTCATCCAAGTCATTAATAAAAATGACAAACAGCAGTGGCCCCAAAACAGATCCTTGCGGTACACCACTAGTAACTGAACTCCAGGATGAATATTTCCCATCAACCACCACCCTCTGTTTTCTTACAGCTAGCCAATTCCTGATCCAAACCACTAAATCACCCTCAATCCCATGTGTCCGTATTTTCTGCAAAAGCTTACCATGGGGAACCTTATCAAAAGCTTTGCTGAAATCCATATACACCACATCAACCGCTTTACCCTCATCCACCTCTTTGGTCACCTTCTCAAAGAACTCAGTAAGGTTTGTGAGGCACGACCTACCCTTCACAAAACCGTGCTGACTATCCCTAATCAAATTATTCCTTTCCAGGTGATTATAAATCCTATCTCTTATAATCCTTTCCAATACTTTGCCCACAACAGAAGTAAGGCTCACCGGTCTATAATTACCAGGGTTGTCCCTACTCCCCTTCTTGAACAAGGGGACAACATTTGCTATCCTCCAGTCTTCTGGCACTGTTCCTGTAGACAATGACGACCCAAAGATCAAAGCCAAAGGCTCTGCAATCTCCTCTCTAGCCTCCCAGAGAATCCTAGGATAAATCCCATCCGGCCCAGGGGACTTATCTATTTTTACCCTTTCCAGAATTGCTAACACCTCCTCCTTATGAACATCAATACCATCCAGTCCAACAGCCTACATCTCAGTACTCCCCTCAACAACACTGTCCCTCTCCAGTGTGAATACCGACGAAAAATATTCATTTAGTGCCTCTCCTATCTCTTCAGACTCCACGCACAACTTCCCACTCCTGTCCTTGACTGGCCCTAATCTTACCCTAGTCATTCTTTTACTCCTGACATACCTATAGAAAGCTTTAGGGTTTTCCTTGATCCTACCTGCCAAAGACTTCTCATGTCCCCTCCTGGCTCTTCTTAACTCTTTCTTTAGGTCCTTCCTGGCTAACTTTTGTGACTCTCAAGTGCCCTAACTGAGTCTTCACGTCTCATCTTAACATAAATCTCCTTCTTCCTCTTCACAAGAGATTCAACCTCCTTAGTAAACCACGGTTCCCTCACACGTCTGCTTCCTCCCTGCCTGACAGGTACATATTTATCAAGGACGCGTAGTAGCTGTTCCTTGAACAAGTTCCACATTACAATTGTGCCCATCCCCTGCAGTTTCCTTCCCCAACCTATGCCAGCTAAATCTCGCCTAATCGCATCATAATTTTCTTTCCCCCAGCTATAACTCTTGCCCTTTGGTACATACCTATCCTTTTCCATCGCTAAAGTAAACGTAATCGAATTGTGGTCACTGTCACCAAAGTGCTCACCTACCTCCAAATCTAACACCTGGCCTGGTTCATTACCCAGTACCAAATCCAATGTGGCCTCGCCTCTTGTTGGTCTATCTACATACTGCGTCAGGAAGCCTTCCTGCACACACTGTACAAAAACCGACCCCTCTATAGTCATCAGTAGATTCTTAATTCCAGATATTTATTGAATTCAAATTCCACCATCTGCCGTGGCAGGATTTGAACTCGGGTCCCCAGAACATTAGCCGAGTTTCTGGATTAATAATCGAGTGATAATACTACTAGGCCATTGCCTTCCCCCCTATATCCTTTGACCCATACGCCTCTAGTGCTGTATCTAACTCCTTCTTGAATACATTCAGTATTTTGGCCTCAACCGCTTTCTGTGGCAGTGAATTCCACAGATTCACCACCCTCTGGGTGAAGAAATTTCTCCTCCTCTCTGTCCAAAAAGGTTTACCCCATACCCTCAGACTGTGATCCCTGGTTCTGGAATCCCCCATTATCGGGAACATCCTTCCTGCATCTACCCTGTCCAGCCCTAGTTTATTTTCCTTTATTCATGTTCATGGGGTGTGGGTGTCGCATTTATTGCCCATCCCTCATTGCCCTTGAACTGAGTGTCTCGCTCGGCCATTTCAAAGAGCAGTTGAGAGTCAACCACATTGGCTGTGGCTCTGGAGTCACATGGAGGCCAGACCGGGTAAGGACAGCAGATTTCCTTCCCTAAAGGACATGAGTGAACCAGATGGGTTTTTATTACAACAGAAACAGAAAATGCTGGAAAATCTCAGCAGGTCTGACAGCATCTGTGGAGAGAGAATAGAAACAAAGAAACAAAGAACAATACAGCACAGGAACAGGCCCTTCGGCCCTCCAAGCCCGTGCCGCTCCCTGGTCCAAACTAGACCATTCTTTTGTATCCCTCCATTCCCACTCCGTTCATATGGCTATCTAGATAAGTCTTAAACGTTCCCAGTGTGTCCGCCTCCACCACCTTGCCTGGCAGCGCATTCCAGGCCCCCACCACCTTCTGTGTAAAATATGTCCTTCTGATATCTGTGTTAAACCTCCCCCCCTTCACCTTGAACCTATGACCCCTCGTGAACGTCACCACCGACCTGGGAAAAAGCTTCCCACCGTTCACCCTATCTATGCCTTTCATAATTTTATACACCTCTATTAAGTCTCCCCTTATCCTCCACCTTTCCAGGGAGAACAACCCCAGTTTACCCAATCTCTCCTCATAACTAAGCCCCTCCATACCAGGCAACATCCTGGTAAACCTCCTCTGTACTCTCTCCAAAGCCTCCACGTCCTTCTGGTAGTGTGGCGACCAGAACTGGACGCAGTATTCCAAATGCGGCCGAACCAACGTTCTATACATCTGCAACATCAGACCCCAACTTTTATACTCAATGCCCCGTCCTATAAAGGCAAGCATGCCATATGCCTTCTTCACCACCCTCTCCACCTGTGACGTCACCTTCAAGGATCTGTGGACTTGCACACCCAGGTCCCTCTGCGTATCTACACCCTTTATGGTTCTGCCATTTATCGTATAGCTCCTCCCTACATTATTTCTACCAAAATGCATCACCTCGCATTTATCAGGATTGAACTCCATCTATCATTTCTTTGCCCAAATTTCCAGCCTATCTATATCCTTCTGTAGCTTCTGACAATGCTCCTCACTATCTGCAAGTCCTGCCAATTTTGTGTCGTCCGCAAACTTATTGATCACCCCAGTTACACCTTCTTCCAGATCGTTTATATAAATCACAAACAGCAGAGGTCCCAATACAGAGCCCTGCGGAACACCACTAGTCACAGGCCTCCAGCCGGAAAAAGACCCTTCCACTACCACCCTCTGTCTTCTGTGACCAAGCCAGTTCTCCACCCATCTAGCCACCTCCCCTTTTATCCCATGAGATCCAACCTTTTTCACCAGCCTACCATGAGGGACTTTGTCAAACGCTTTACTAAAGTCCATATAGACGACATCCACGGCCCTTCCCTCGTCAACCATTCTGGTCACTTCTTCAAAAAA
Organism: Mustelus asterias; assembly: GCF_964213995.1. Taxonomy (NCBI): domain Eukaryota; kingdom Metazoa; phylum Chordata; class Chondrichthyes; order Carcharhiniformes; family Triakidae; genus Mustelus; species Mustelus asterias. Next base: position 2,533,104 of record NC_135821.1, on the reverse strand, counting down.
ACTCCACCAGGTTAGTGAGGCATGACCTCCCTCTCACAAAACCATGCTGACTATCGTTAATGAGTTTATTCCTTTCTAAATGCGCATACATCCTATCTCTAAGAATCTTCTCCAACAACTTCCCCACCACGGACGTCAAGCTCACCGGCCTATAATTACCCGGGTTATCCTTCCTACCCTTCTTAAATAACGGGACCACATTAGCTATCCTCCAATCCTCTGGGACCTCACCTGCGTCCAGTGACGAGACAAAGATTTGCGTCAGAGGCCCAGCGATTTCATCTCTCGTCTCCCTGAGCAGCCTTGGATAGATTCCATCAGGCCCTGGGGATTTGTCAGTCTTTATATTCTCTAACAAACCTAACACATCCTCCCTTGTAATGGGGATTTTCTCCAACGGTTCAACACTCCCCTCCGAGACACTCCCAGTCAACACATCCCTCTCCTTTGTGACTACCGATGCAAAGTATTCATTTAGGATCTCCTCTACTTCTTTGGAAGTAGATGACCCAGTCTCGAAACGTTGGCTCTATTCTCTCTCTTCAGATGCTGTCAGACCTGCTGAGATTTTCCAGTATATTTCGTTTTTGTTTCTGTTTCCAGCATCTGCAGTATTTTGCTTTTATCGTCGTGTTGTTCCAACAATTGTCACGGGTCACCGTTGCGAAGTCTAGTTTTATCATTCCAGATTTTATTGATTGAATTTAAATTCCACCCGCTACCGTGCTGGGATTTGAACCCGTATCCCCAGAACGCGAGATGGGAATTTGAGTTATTAGGTCAGTGACAGAGCTACCATCTCCTCCCAAAATGAGTGAGAGAAGGGTGTCTGCACAGATTCGCTCATGGGGAAGAGTGTTATGTGACAGAGCGCCAAGAGGTGGGCCAAAAAGCCTGATCCTGCACTGCCAGGAATGGCAAGGTGGCACAGTGGTTAGCGCTGCTGCCTCACAGCGCCGGGGCCCAGGTTCGATTCCCAGCTCGGGTCACTGTCTGTGTGGAGTTTGCGCATTCTCCCAGTGTCTGCGTGCATTTCCTCTGGGTGCTCCAGTTTCCACCTACAGTCCAAAGATAGAAATCATAGAAATCATAGAAACCCTACAGTGCAGAAGGAGGCCATTCGGCCCATCGAGTCTGCACCGACCACAATCCCAAAGATGTGTGAGTTAGGTGGATTGGCCGTGCTAAATTGCCCCTTAGTGCCCAAAGGTTTGTAGGGTAGATGGATTGGCCATGCTAAATTGCCCTTTAGTGTCCAAAGATGTGCAGGGAGATGGATTGGTCATAGTAATTATCCCTTAATGCCCAAAGATGTGTAGAGTAGATGGATTGGCCATGCTAAATTGCCCCTTAGCCTCCTAAGATGTGCAAGTTAGGTGGATTGGCCATGCTAAATTGCCCCTTAGTGTCCAAAAATGTGCAGGTTAGGTGGATTGGCCACGCTAAATTGCCCCTTAGTATCCAAAGAAGTGCAGGTTAGGTGGATTGGCCATGCTAAATTGCCCCTTAGTGTCCCAGGATGTGCAGGTTAGGTGGATTGACCATGCTAAATTGCCCTTTAGTGTCCAAAGATGTGCAGGTTAGGTGGATTGGCCATGCTAAATTGCCCCTTAGTGTCCCAGGATGTGTGGGTTAGAGGGATCAGCAGGGTAAATATGTGGGGTTTCTGTGATAGGGCCTGGGTGGCTTCTTTCTGCACTGTAGGGATTCAATGATTCTATGAGACGGGGGTAAGATTCTTTGAGAGGTGGCAAGGTTATGGCCGGCGCTTTGGAAGGGAATTGGATGAATGTTCGACGGGTAGAGAGTGGCATGGGGATGTGGGCAAGAGCAGGAGAGTTGCTGCTAATGGGCTAACTCTTCTATGATGGGCTGAACGGCCTCCTTTGGCCCTGTCCGATGATTGATGAAGGCAAGTCTTTCTTGTGCGGGACACAGTAGCTAATCGATCGGAGCCTCCCATGGTTCCAGATGGATTTCAAGCTGTTCGCTGGCTCATTGATTCAGCCGCCTGGGTCAATAATTTATGGACATTTTGCCATTTAAGGAGCGGGCCATTGAGAGATGGTTTCTCATTCTGGATCAGTCAGGGCTGGCGGGAAGGCTATTTATTCTCAAGAATTAATCCTGATTTAAACCTATTTAATTTTCTTAGTAAATTGTGACTTAAAGCAGGGGAACAGGAGACAGGCTGGGTCACTCACTGTAGATTCCTCTCCAGTGGTCACGACTCATTCTCCTCCTGTCTTTCCCCATCACTTTCTATCGCTCCCCATTACAGACTGGCAGATCTCCCGTGTCACTGCACCTGGCAAATCAAATGGAACGGCGAAAGATTTTGGTCATGATTCTCCTGAATCGCTGCACTCACAGACAAATCCACACCCTCTCCCCTCCCCCCCCCCCCCGCCCTCCTCACTTCCCCGCACCCCACTCTGCCGTTGGCCAGCAGAGTTCCGTCAACCCCTCGTCACAAACACACATTTCCCTCCCCCTCCTCGCCATGGATCACTCCTCCCCCCCTGCCGCAGGCATGAGGGTGACACAATCTTCCACCCCCACCCACCTCAGCCAGAGGTCTGTATGACACCCTCCCCCCCAACACAGGAGAGGCATTGCCAGATGGAACCTCAACACCAACCATGACCCCCGCTTAGCATTCAGCTCTGCACCCCACCCTCCCTCAGGATCCCCTTGTGACCCCCCCCCCCCCCCCCCCCCCCGCCCCCTCCAGCACCTCCGCCCCTGGTATCAATGGGTATCGGGGGCAAACTCTCCGCTTGTTGGAGGCATATCTGGTGCAAAGGAAGATGGTTGTGGTTGTGGAGGGTCAGTCATCTCAGCTCCAGGACATCTCTGCAGGAGTCCCTTAGGGTCGTGTCCTCGGCCCAACAATCTTCAGCTGCTTCATCAATGACCTTCCCTCCATCAGAAGGTCAGAAGTGGGGATGTTCGCCGATGATTGCACAATGTTCAGCACCATTCGTGACTCCTCAGATACTGAAGCAGTCCATGTCCAAATGCAGCAAGATCCAGGCTTGGGCTGACAACTGGCAAGTAACATTCGTGCCAGACAAGTGCCAGGCAATGACTATCACCAATAAGAGACACTCTAATCACCACCTCTTGACATTCAATGGTGTAACCATCATTAAATCTCCCACTGTCAACATCCTTGGGGTTACCATTGACCAGAAACTCAGCTGGACTCACCACATAAACACAGTGGCTACAAGAGCAGGTCAGAGGTTAGGAATACTGCGGTGAGTAACTCACCTCCTGACTCCCCAGAGCCTGTCCACCATTTACAAGTCACAAGTCGGGAGTGTAATGGAATTCTCTCCACTTGCCTGGACGGGTGCAGCTCCAACAACACTCAAGAAGCTCGACACCATCCAGGACAAAGCAGCCCCGCTTGATTGGCACCACATCTACAAACATTCACTCCCTCCTTCACCGACGCTCAGTAGCAGCAGTGTGTACCATCTACAAGATACACTGCAGCAACTCACCAAAGCTCCTTAGACAGCACCTTCCAAACCCACAACCGCTTCCATCTAGAAGGACAAGGGCAGCAGATACATGGGAAGACCACCACCTGCAAGTTCCCCTCCAAGCCGCTCACCACCCTGACTCGGAAATATATCGGCCGTTCCTTCGCAGTCGCTGGGTCAAAATCCTGGAATTCCCTCCCTAACAGCATTGTGGGTCAACCCACAGCACGTGGACTGCAGCGATTCAAGAAGGCGGCTCACCACCACCTTCTCAAGGGGCAACTAGCGATGGGCAATAAACGCTGCTGCTGAGCGTTGGTGGTGGAGGGGGTGAATGTTTGTGGATGTGGTGCCAATCAAGCGGGGCGGCTTCGTCCTGGATGGGCAGACAGAGACACCCATGTCCCACGAATGAACATGGAACTCACTACTCCAGGGAGTGGTTGAGGAGAATGGCATAGATACTCTTAAAAGAAGTTAGATAAACACATGAGGGAGAAAGGAATGGAAAATTCTGATGATAGGGTTAGGCAGAAGAAGGTGGGGAGGAGGCTCTTGAGAAACCGCCACTGGTTCAGATCCGTATTCTTATTTCTTGTTGTTACTGTTTCGATTTCCCCTCTGGGCCTGAACACCAGCATTGACCAGATGGGCTAACTGGCCTTCTCCTGGGTCATAGAATCATACAGTACAGAAACGGCCCTTTGGCCCATCAGGTCTGCATCAACATGTGAGAAACACCTGACCTCCCACCTAGTCCCAATTACTTGACTTGCCCATAGCCCTGAATGTGATGATGTGCCAAGTGCTCATCCAGATACATTTTAAAGGGTGTGAGGCAACTCACCTCCACCACCCTCCCACACGGCACGTTTCAGACCGTCACCACACTCCGGGTAAAAAAGATTTTTCTCACATCCCCCCCAAACTTCTTGCCCCTCACCGTAAACAAACAAAGAACATACAAAAGTCTGATGTCACGTACCAACCGACTCAAGAACAGCTTCTTCCCTGCAGCCCGTCAGACTTTTGAATGGACCTACCTCGCATTAAGTTGATCTTTCTTTACACCCTAGCTATGACTGTAACACTACATTCTGCACTCTCTCCTTTCCTTCTCTATGAACGGCATGTTTTGTCTGTATAGCGCGCAAGAAATAATACTTTTCACTGTATGCTAATACATGTGACAATAATAAATCAAATCCAAAATCTTTGGACACTAAGGGGCAATTTAGCATGGCCAATCCACCTAACCTACACATCTTGGGTCACTAAGGGGCAATTTAGTATGGCCAATCCCCCTAACCTGCACATCTTTGAGGAAACCAGAGCACCCGGAGGAAACCCACACAGACACGGGGAGAATGTGCAAACTCCACACAGACAGTGACCCGAGCCGGGAATCGAACCCGGGTCCCTGGCGCTGTGAGGCAGCAATGCGAACCACTGTGCCACTGTGCCTCGAGGAATGTGGGGTTGGGGTTACAGTCAGATAAGCCATGATCTTGTTGAATAGCAGAGCAGGTTGGAGCGGCCAAAATCAAATAAATCAAATCAAATCAAAATTGAACCTATCTCCCCTCGCAATTGACCCTTCAACCGTGGGGAATGGCTGCTCCTGATCCACTCTTTCCATTCCCCTCATCAGCAGCTGCTTTTGATTTGATTTGTTATTGTCACATGTATTAACATACAGTGAAAAGTCTTGTTTCTTGCGTGCTATACAGACAAAACATACCATTCATAGAGAAGGAAAGGAGAGAGTGCAGAATGTAGTGTCACAATCATAGCTAGGGTGTAGAGAAAGATCAACTTAATGCCAGGTAAGTCCATTCAAAAGCCTGACAGCAGCAGGAAAGAAGCTGTTCTTGAGTCGGTCGGTACGTGACCTCAGATTTTGGTAGCTTTTTCCTAATGGAAGAAGGTGGAAGAGAGAATGTCCGGGGTGCGTGGGGTCCTTGATTATGCTAAAGTAAAGTAAAGCTTATTTATTAGTCACAAGTAAGGCTTACACTATCACTGCAATGAATTTACTGTGAAATTCCCCGATGCTGGCTGCTTTTCCGAGACAGCGGGGAGTGTTGACAGAGTCAATGGATGGGAGGTTAGTTGCGGTCTGAATCTGCAGAATTAATTCCCTAAACCTCCAAATCTCTCCAGCCTCTCTTTCCCTTTAAGGCACCTCTTAAATTCTGCCTCTCCTGTTAAGCTTTTGCCTCATCTTCTCGCTCAAGAGTTGAATTTCATTTGATGAATGCTCCTGTGCATCCTCTCAAGGTTCTTAACCACATTAAAGGTGCTATATAGATGCAAATTCTTGTTGTGGGTCCGATGGAATCCCTCGTGTGTGTACCCAGCGGATCAGTGTTTGTAGAAAAACCAACTAATGTTCCGCCAACGAGAGTTAACTCAATAAATTTTTAATTTCTTTTTTTTTACAAGGAGGCCAGATTATTCTGCAGAGGTTCCCGAGAGGCAGACATTTCATAATACTTTGCAGCATGTCAGCTGGCTGTTTATAATAACACAGCGATTATCAACATCCTCTCCTTGCCCATATTAAAGTCTGAAATTAGTCCTCTGATCCTCTGCAGTGGGGAGCGAGGTAATGAGAGAATCTCGCTTCATAAGATACGAAATGAAAGTGGACCAGGAGTCAAAGGTTCTGGGTTCTCGATCGGTACAGAGGAGGGCTGTGTTCCTGTTGACCCATCTTCGGACAAGGCCTGAATCAGCACAGGGGCGGCACGGTGGCACAGTGGTTAGCAAAGAACAAAGAACAAAGAAAAGTACAGCACACTCTCTCCCTCACACACACTCTCTCACACACTCTCTCTCTCACACACACACTCTCTCACACACACACCCACACTCTCTCCCTCACCCACACACTCTCTCTCTCTTACACACACACTCTCTTTCACACACACTCTCACACACTCTCTCAGACACACATACTCTCTCACACACACACTCTCTCAGACACACATACTCTCTCACACACTCTCTTTCACACACACTCTCTTTCACACACACTCTCACACACACACTCTCTCAGACACACATACTCTCTCAGACACACACTCTCTCACACACACTCTAACACACACACTCACTCTCTCTCACAGCTACTCACACACACACACACTCTCTCACTCTCTCTCTCACACACACTCACACACACACTCTCTCTCTCACATACACTCTCTCACATACACACACACTCTCTCTCACACACACTCTCTCACATACACACACACTCACACTTTCTCACACACACACACTCTCTCTCGCGCTCTCTCTCTCTCACAAACACACAGACTGGTTGCTCCAGGATTTGTTGTGTTGTATTTTAGCTCAGTGTTCTCTGCACCTCACCAATCCAGCCATCACACCCTGCTCTGTTTACACAAACAACAAGCAAACTCATCCCAGTGACTCAGTGAAATCTGCACCGCCCAATGCCAGCCTCAGTCACAGGGAGCAACAGGGCCACAGGCCTGAGGCCTATCCTGGGTTGGCCAAGCAGACCTCAGCACCATGCCTACCCTCCAGGATCGGCCTGGAGTCTCTGGCAATTGAAGAGGTCACTGGGAGGAAAACCCACAAGAGAAGGCATCCGGCCTGCTTGTCTTCATCGGCCGGGGCATTGAGTTTAAAAACTGGCAAGTCATGTTGCAGCTTTATAGAACCTTAGTTAGGCCGCACTTGGAATTTAGTGTTCCATTCTGGTCGCCACACTACCAGAAGCTTTGGAGAGAGCATAGAAAAGATTTACCAGGATGTTGCTTGGCATGGAGGGCATTAGCGATGAGAAGAGGTTGGAGAAACTTGGTTTGTTCTCACTGGAACGACGGAGGTTGAGGGGCGACCTGATAGAAGTCTAGAAGATTATGAGGGGCATGGACAGAGTGGATAGTCAGAAGCTTTTTCCCAGGGTGGAAGAGGCAATTACTCGGGGGCACAGGTTTAAGGTGCGAGGGGCAAGGTTTAAAGGAGATGTACGAGGCAAGTTTTTTTACACAGAGGGTGGTGGGTGCCTGGAACTCGTTGCCAGGGGAGGTAGTGGAAGTGGATACGATAGTGACTTTTAAGGAGCGTCCAGACAAATACATGAATAGGATGGGAATTGAGGGATATGGTCCCGGGAAGGGTCGGGGGTTTTAGTTCAGTCGGGCAGCATGGTCAGTGCAGGCTTGGAGGGCCGAAGGGCCTGTCCCTGTGCTGTAATTTTCTTTGTTCTTTGTTCTCTTTGTTCTTTGAGAAAAATCATTAGCATAAAGATGAAATGTGCACCACTTTTCACTTCCTTTGAACTCTTCTGTTTTGTAGTGATGGGAGAGAAGGCTGTTTTATTTTTTATTCATTTGTGGGCCGTGGGCTGTGAAACTTCTGTTCCGCTCTCCCACCCCTCCCCAGCCAGCACAATCTCTGGGCACGGGCGTGAAGAAAGGCCATCTTGGTGAGGCCTGCTACTGTCCTTGAAGACTAACCCTGGGAGGAAGCAGCTCCTTCCTTCAAAGAAAGAGATAGATTGAAGATTGAATCATTACCACATAAAATACATTGGAGGTGATGCTCTGCGCACTGACTGGAACATTCACACCCTCTCTCATCGCAATTTCCACAGAGAGGGAAGACTCTCTTATCACAGCAATGACAAGTGGTTGGAGATCAATCATCTCAATCTAGGGACATCACTCCAGGAGTCCCTCAGGGTAGCGTCCTAGGCACAACCATCTTCAGCTGCCTCATCAATGACCTTCCCTCCATCATACGGTCAACAGTGGGGATGTTCGCCGATGACTGCACAATGTCCAGCACCATTCGAATGCTGAACACCATCGAGGAAGTGACGAAGATGATTGATGAGGGGAGGGCAGTAGATGTTGTCTCCATGGACTTCAGTAAGGCCTTTGACAAGATCCCTCATGGCAGACTGGTGCAGCAGGTGAACTCGCATGGGATCAGAGGTGAGCTGGCAAGGTGGATACCAAACTGGCTCGGTCAAAGAAGACAGAGGGTAGCAGTGGAAGGGTGCGTTTCTGAATGGGGGGCTGTGACAAGTGGTGTTTCTCAGGGATCAGTGCTGGGACCTTTGCTGTTTGTAATGTATATAAATGATTTGGAGGAAAATGTAACTGGTTTGATTAGTAAGTTTGTGGACGACACAAAGGTTGGTGGATTTGCGGATAGCGATGAGGACCATCAGAGGATACAGCAGGATATTGATCAGTTGGAGATTTGGGTGGAGAGATGGCAGATGGAGTTTAATCCTGACAAATGTGAGGTAATGCATTTTGGAAGGTCTAATACAGATGGGAAATATACAGTGAATGGCAGAACCCTTAAGGGTATTGATAGGCAAAGGGATCTGGGTGTGCAGGTACACAGGTCACTGAAAGCGGCAATGCAGGTGGAGAAGGTAGTCAAGAAGGCATACGGCATGCTTGCCTTCATTGGCTGGGGTATTGAGTTTAAAAATTGGCAAGTCATGTTGCAGCTTTATAGAGCCTTAGTTAGGCCGCACTTAGAATATAGTGTTCAATTCTGGTCGCCACACTACCAGAAGGATGTGGAGGCTTTGGGGAGGGTACAGAAAAGATTTACCAGGATGTTGCCTGGTATGGAGGGCATTAGCTATGGAGGAGAGGTTGGAGAAACTTGGTTTGTTCTCACTGGAGCGACTGAGGTTGAGGGGAGACCTGAAAGAAGTCTACAAGATTATGAGAGGCATGGACAGAGTGGATAGTCAGAAGCTTTTTCCCAGGGTGGAAGAGTCAATTACTAGGGGGCACAGGTTTAAGGTGCAAGAGGCAAGGTTTAAAGGAGATGTACGAGGCAGATTTTTTACACAGAGGGTGGTGGGTGCCTGGAACTCGCTGCCGGGGGGAGGTAGTGGAAGCAAATACAATAGTGACTTTAAAGGGGCATCTTGACAAATACATGAATAGGATGGGAATAGAGGGATATGGTCCCCGGAAGGATAGGGGTTTTTAGTTAAGTCAGGCAGCATGGTCAGTGCAGGCTTGGAGGGCTGAAGGGCCTGTTCCTGTGCTGTAATTTTCTTTGTTCTTTGTTCTTCTCAGATACTGAAGCAGTCCATGTCCAAATGGACAATAGTAAGAAGTCTCACAACACCAGGTTAAAGTCCAACAGGTTTATTTGGTAGCAAATACCATAAGCTTTCGGAGCACTGCTCCTTCGTCAGATGGAGTGGAAATTTCCACTCCATCTGACGAAGGAGCAGTGCTCCGAAAGCTTATGGTATTTGCTACCAAATAAACCTGTTGGACTTTAACCTGGTGTTGTGAGACTTCTTACTGTGTTTACCCCAGTCCAACGCCGGCATTTCCACAACACAAATGGACAATATCCAGAGTTGGGCTGACAAGTGGTAAGTAACATTCATGCCACACATATGCCAGGCAATGACCATCTCCATCAAGAGAGATTTAACCAACGCCCCATGACGTTTAGCATTACCATCACTGAATCCCCCACTGGGAGTTAACATAGACCAGAAACTGGACTGGACTAGCCATATAAATACTGTGGCTACAAGAGCAGGTCAGAGGCTGGGAATCTGTGATGATTAACTGACCTCTTGACTCCCCAAAGTCTGTCCACCGTCTACAAGGCACAAGTCAGGATGGAATACTCTCCACTCGCCTGGATGGGTACGGCTCCAATAACACTCAAGAAGCTCAAAACCATCCAGGACAGAACAGCCCCGCCTGATTGCTACCCCGTCCACAAACTCCCTCCGCCACCGACGCTCAGTAGCAGCAGTGTGTACCAACTACTAAGATGCACTGCAGCAATTCACCAAGGTTCCTTAGACAGCACCTTCCAAACCCATGAACCCTACCATCTAGAAGGACAAGGGCAGCAGATAACTGGGAGCACCCACCACCTGGAGGTTCTCCTCCAAGTCACTCATCGTCCTGACTTGGAAATATATGGGCCGTTCCTTCACTGTTGCTGGGTCAAAATCCTGGAGCTCCCTCCCTAACAGCACGGTGGGTGTACCTACACCACATGGACTGCAGTGGTTCAAGTAAGCAGCTCACCACCATCTTCTCAAGGGGCAATTAGGGATGGGCAATAAATGCTGGCCCAGCCAGCGACGCCCACATCCAATAAAAAGATTTTTTTAATAAAGTGCTGTATGATAGAGTGGCACAGTGGTCAGCACTGCTGCCTCACAGCACCAGGGATCCAGGTTCGATTCCAGCCTTGGATCATTGTCTGTGTCTGTGTGGGTTTCCTCTGGGTGCTCCGGTTTCCTCCCACAGTCTAAAGATGTTGTAGATTGGGCGGATTGGCCATGCTAAATTCTCCCTTAGAACCCTACAGTGTAGAAGCAGGCCATTCAGCCCATCGAGTCTGCACCGACCAAAATTCCACCCAGGTCCTATCCCCATAACCCCATGCATTTACCCTAGCTCGCCTCCCTGACGCTAAGGGGCAATTTAGCATGCCCAATCCACCTAACCCGCACATCTTTCGGACTGTGAGACGAAACCGGAGCACCCGGAGGAAACCCACGCAGACACGGGGAGAACGTGCACACTCCGCACAGACAGTGACCCAAGGCCGGGAATAGAACCTGGGTCCCTGGCGCTGTGAGGCGGCAGTGCTAACCATTGTGCCACCGTGCCGCCCCTTAGTGTCCCAAGATTAGCGGGGATTAGTGGGTAAATGCGCGAGTCTACAGGGGTAGGGTGGAGGGAGAGGGACAGGCCCTATCGGAGACAGAGTCAGTGCGGACTCAAAGGGCTGAATGGCCTCCTCTGCACTGTCGGGATTCTATGATTCGGATGAGTACATTTGTCCGTTACCTGTTGCAGTACTGCTGAGAGACCTCAGGTGGCACTACCGAGCTGGCTGCAGCCCTGGTACGAAACTAACTTTGTGCCTGGCACGTGAAACAGTAGAAAGTTAGTCTGCTGGTCGAGTGAGTGATGAGGAAGGCAGACGGGATGGTGGCATTTATTGGTGGCAAGGAGAATGAAGTTAAAAGTTGGGCGAGTTTGCCCCGGTTGGCGAGACCACACTCGGAACACTGTGTGCAGTTCTGTTATGCTTAGGGTATGGATTGCATTTGGTAACACTGTGGCTACCAGAGCAGGTCAGAGGCTAGGAATCCTGCGGCGAGTACTCACCTCCTGACTCCCCAAAGCCTGTCCACCATCGACAAGGCACAAGGCAGGAGTGTGATGGAATACTCCCCACTTGCCTGGATGGGTGAAGCTCCAACAACACTCAAGAAGCTCGACACCATCCAGGACAAAGCAGCCCCGCTTGATTGGCACCACATCCACAAACATCCACTCCCTCCACCACTGACGCTCAGTAGCAGCAGTGTGTACTATCTACAAGATGCACTGCAGCAACTCACCAAGGCTACTTAGACAGCATCTTCCAAACCCGTGACCTCTGGTTAGGGTGCATTGGCCGTGCTAAATTCTCCCTCAGTGTTACCCGAACAGGCCCCAGAGTGTGGCGACTAAGGGATTTTCACAGCAACTTCATTACAGTGTTAATGTAAGCCTTACTTGTCACTAATAAATAAACTTGTACTTTTCTACCATCTAGAAGGACAAGGGCAGCAGATACATGGGAACACCACCACTTGCAAGCTCCCCTCCAAGCCCCTCACCATCCTGACTTGGAAATATATCGGTCGTTCCTTCACAGTCGCTGGGTCAAAATCCTGGAATTCCCTCCCTATCAGCACTGTGGGTGCACCTGCACCTCAGGGACTGGAGCGGGTTCAAGATGGCGGCTCATCCACCACCTACTCAAGGGGCAATTAGAGATGGGCAATAAATGCTGGGTCCAGCCAGTGACGCCCACATCCCGTGAATTAATAAAATAAATTCCACAGACAAATAAGTTTGGTTTTCATGGACCCTACCTGAGAATTTCCAAATCCAATCATATCCCCAATCCCAATCCTTCTATCCCTGATCCCACTGAGCAAATGAGGCTCATAAAGTGACAGGGCACAACAACAGAGTGACACAGCAAGGATAGCCCAGTGTCGCTCACACATTCTGCTGCTCACCATTGCAGACGTTAAGGAGTAATACCGTGGGTCATCTACACAGAAGGTATTAGGTCATAGAATCCCTCCAGTGCAGAGGGAGGCCATTTGGCCCACCAAGTCTGCACTGAATACTATCCCATCCAGGCCCTGTCCCGTAACTCCTGTTCGTCCCTCTGACACTCAGGGGCAATTTACCATGGGAAGGGAGGTGATGGCCTAGTGGTATTATCGCTAGACTATTAACCCAGAAACTCAGCTGATGTTCTAGGGACCTGGGTTCGAATCCCGCCACGGGTTGAATTTGAATCTAATTTAAAAAATCTAAAGTAAAGCTTATTTATTAACCACAAGTAGACTTACATTAACACTGCAATGAAGTTACTTTGAAAATTCCCTAATCACCACACTCCGGCGCCTGTTCGGGTACACTGAGGGAGAATTTAGCATGGCCAATGCACCCTAACCAGCACGTCTTTTGGACTGTCAGAGGAAACCGGAGCACCCGGAGGAAACCCACGCAGACACGGGGAGAACGTGCAAACTCCACATAGACAGAGACCCAAGGCTGGAATTGAACCCGGGTCCCAGGCAGCAGTGCTAACCACTGTGCCACCGTGCCGTTCTGGAATTAAGAATCTACTGATGACCATGAAACCATAGTCGATTGTCGGAAAAGCCCATCTGGTTCACTAATTGAAAAGTCAAAAGTTTATTTATTAATCACAAGTAAGGCTTACATTAACACTGCCATGAAGTTACTGTGAAATTCCCCTAGTCGCCACACTCCGGTGCTTGTTTGGGTCAATGCACCCTAACCAGCACGTCTTTCAGACCGTGGGACTTTCAGGCTAATGTCCCTTTAAGGAAAGAAATCTGCTGACCTTACCTGGGTCTGGCCTACACGTGACTCCAGAGCCACAGCAATGTGGTTGACTCTCAACTGCCCTCGGACAATGGGGGACGGCCAATAAATGCTGGCCCAGCCAGTGACGCCCATGTCCCACGAATGAATATAAAAGGACTTGGGTGAGGGGACATTACGGGGTGTAGTTTCCGGTTAAGCTCGGGGTCTGGGGAAAGATGGGGAGGAGGGAAGAATTCTCCTCCAGGAGATTAACTGGGTTGGGTCGGACCCAAGTGGATCAGGCAGGGGGCTGTGAGAGGAGCAGGATTGATGGCACTTTGTAGCTTCCTTCTGTTTCTACATCTGGGTCAGAGCAAGCTGAGCTTTCGCACACACACACACACACTGCTCACCAGCCCTCGTATGTGGGACACGCAATTTGATATTTCTGACAGGGTTTGGGTTGACCCAGTTTTTTATTTTCTGTTGAGTTTAAAAGTCAATTCTTCTCTGGCTGGTAACTGTGAGATTGAAAAGTCATCTCAGCTCTCAGCCACCTGAGCTACTGAATACGCGGTACAGAAACAGGCCATTTGGCCCAGCCAGTCCATTCCAGCCTCCTCGTGCATTGCCTCATCAGTGTTATAGAATCATAGAAATCATAGAAACCCTACAGTACAGAAAGAGGCCATTCGGCCCATCGAGTCTGCACCGACCACAATCCCACCCAGGCCCTACCCCCATATCCCTACATATTTTACCCACTAATCCCTCTGACCTACGCATCCCAGGACACTAAGGGGCAATTTTAGCATGGCCAATCAACCTAACCCGCACATCTTTGGACTGTGGGAGGAAACCGGAGCACCCGGAGGAAACCCACGCAGACACGAGGAGAATGTGCAAACTCCACACAGACAGTGACCCAAGCCGGGAATCGAACCCAGGTCCCTGGAGCTGTGAAGCAGCAGTGCTAACCACTGTGCTACCGTGCCGCCACTCTCGCCCCGATTCCTTTCCCCCTCATATATGTCCATCTCACGTTCCCTTACATCCGCCCACACCACTCGCTTTAACCACTCCCGTGTGGGAACGAGTCCCACATCCCCACCACTCTCTGGGTAAAGGAGGATAGGGTGGCACAGTGGTGAGCACCGCTGCCTCACAGTGTCAGGGACCCGGGTTCGATTCCCGGCCTTGGGTCACTGTCTGTGTAGAGTCTGCACATTCTCCCCGTGTCTACGTGGGTTTCCTCCGGGTGCTCCAGTTTTCTCCCACAATACAAAAGACATGCTGCTTAGGAGATTGGCCATGCTCACTTGCCACTAGTGTCCAATGATGTGCAGGTTAGGTAGATTGACCATGCTGAATTGCCCCTTAGTGTCCAAAGATGTGCAAGTGAAGTGGATTGGCCATGCTAAATTGCCCTTAGTGTCCAAAGATGTGCAGGTTAGGTTGATTGGCCATGCTAAATTGCCCTTAATGTCCAAAGATGTGCAAGTTAAGTGGATTGGCCATGCTAAATTGCCCTTAGTGTCCAAAGACAAAGAACAAAGAACAGTACAGCACAGGAAACAGGCCCTTTTGCCCTCCAAGCCTGTGCCGCTCCTTGGTCCAACTCGACCAATCGTTTGTATCCCTCCATTCCCAGGCTGCTCATGTGACTATCCAGGTAAGTCTTAAACGATGTCAGCGTGCCTGCCTCCACCACCCTACTTGGCAGCGCATTCCAGGCCCCCACCACCCTCTGTGTAAAAAACATCCCTCTAATATCTGAGTTATACTTCGCCCCTCTCACCTTGAACCCGTGACCCCTCGTGAACGTCACTTCTGATCTGGGAAAAAGCTTCCCACCGTTCACCCTATCTATCCCCTTCATAATCTTGTACACCTCTATTAGATCTCCCCTCATTCTCCGTCTTTCCAGGGAGAACAACCCCAGTTTACCCAATCTCTCCTCATAGCTAAGACCCTCCATACCAGGCAACATCCTGGTAAACCTTCTCTGCACTCTCTCTAACGCCTCCACGTCCTTCTGGTAGTGCAGCGACCAGAACTGGACGCAGTACTCCAAATGTGGCCTAACCAGCGTTCTATACAGCTGCAACATCAGACTCCAGCTTTTATACTCTATACCCCGTCCTATAAAGGCAAGCATACCATATGCCTTCTTCACCACCTTCTCCACCTGTGTTGCCACCTTCAAGGATTTGTGGACTTGCACACCTAGGTCCCTCTGTGTTTCTATACTCCTGATGACTCTGCCATTTATTGTATAACTCCTCCCTACATTATTTCTTCCAAAATGCATCACTTCGCATTTATCCGGATTAAACTCCATCTGCCACCTCTCCGCCCAATTTTCCAGCCTATCTATATCCTGCTGTATTGCCCGACAATGCTCTTCGCTATCCGCAAGTCCAGCCATCTTCGTGTCATCCGCAAACTTGCTGATTACACCAGTTACACCTTCTTCCAAATCATTTATATATATCACAAATAGCAGAGGTCCCAGTACAGAGCCCTGCGGAATACCACTGGTCACAGACCTCCAGCCGGAAAAAGACCCTTCGACCACTACCCTCTGTCTCCTATGGCCAAGCCAGTTCTCCACCCATCTAGCCACTTCTCCTTGTATCCCATGAGCCTTAACCTTCTTAACCAACCTGCCATGTGGGACTTTGTCAAATGCCTTACTGAAATCCATATAGACGACATCCACGGCCCTTCCTTCATCAACCGTTTTTGTCACTTCCTCAAAAAACTCCACCAAATTTGTAAGGCACGACCTCCCTCTTACAAAACCATGCTGTCTGTCACCAATGAGATTGTTCATAAGACGTGTAGGTTAGGTGGATTAGCCATGTTTAATTGTCCCTTAGTGTCCAATGATGTGTCGGTTAGATGGATTGGCTATGTTAAATTGTCCCTTTGTGTTCAAAGCTGTGCAGGTTAGCGGGACTAGCCATGGTAAATACATTGGGTTATAGGTATAGGGCCTAGATAAGATGCTCTTTCAGAGAGTTGGTGCAGACCTGATGGGCCGAATGGCCTTCTTCTGCACTGTAGGGATTCTATAATTATTGGGGTCCCAAAGTGCGCCTTGAGGGGTACGTCCGATCTCCGACTATCCGGAGACTGATAGCTCTGGGCCAATGTTGTAATTTGTAGGAAGGAGTCAAAATAGAGGGTGTTAGTTTGGAGATAGTCATCAGGAAACCTTACAGAGGAGTCAGAAGAAGCTTCTTTAAAGTTTATTTATTCGTGTCACAAGTAGGCTTACATTAACACAGCAATGAAGGTACTGTGAAAATCCCCTAGTCGCCACACTCTGGTGCCTGTTCGGGTACATTGAGGGAGAATTTAGCATGGCCAACGCACCTAACCAGCACGTCTTTCGGACTGTGGGAGGAAACCGGAGCACCCGGAGGAAACCCACGCAGACACGGGGAGAACATGCAGACTCCACACAGACCCAAGGCCAAAATTGAACCCGGGTACCAGGCACTGTGAGACTGCAGTGCTAACCACTGTGCCACCCTGTCACCCCTGTCGTCATGTATAGTATATAGTCTTAGCTGAGAGTTGTCTGCATGCTTGTCACTACACTCATCTCTTTCCAGTGCAACACTGCCCTCCAGACATGGGTCATGCGTCCCTTCACATCACACTGTGGGCAGATACTGCACCCAGTGCCACATTAACCCTTTCAATGCTGGATCATCACACGACAATAAGGACCAGATAATCTGTTTATCTGATGTTAGATTGAGCAAGAAATATTGACCAGGACATTATGCCCACCAACGCCTCTACTTTCTCAGAAGACTAAGGAAAGTTGGCATGTCAGCTACGACTCTCACCAACCTTTACAGATGCACCATAGAAAGCATTCTTTCTGGTTGTATCACAGCTTGGTATGGCTCCTGCTCTGCCCAAGACTGCAAGAAGCGACAAAGGGTCGTGAACATAGCCCAGTCCGTCACACAACCAGCCTCCCATCCATTGACTCCATCTACACTTCCCGCTGCCTCAGAAAAGCAGCCAGCATAATTAAGGACCCCACGCACCCCGGATATTCTCTCTTCCACCTTCTTCCATCTGGAAAAAGATACAAAATTCTGAGGTCACGTACCAACCGACTCAAGAACAGCTTCTTCCCTGCTGTTGTCAGACTTTTGAATGGACTACCATACATTGAGTTGATCTTTCTCTACACCCTAGCTATGACTGTAACACTACATTCTGCACTCTCTCCTTTCCTTCTCCCCTATGTGAAAAGTCAAAAAAGTTTATTTATTAGTCACAAGTAGGCTTATATTAAAACTGCAATGAAGTTATTGTGAAAATCCCCTAGTCGCCACACTCCGGCGCCTGTTCGGGTACACTGAGGGAGAATTTAGCACGGCCAATGCACCTAACCAGCACATCTTTGGACTGTGGGAGGAAACCGGAGCACCCGGAGGAAACCCACGCAGAGACGAGGATATGCAGACTCCACACAGTGACCCAAGCCGGGAATTGAACCTGGGTCCCTGATACTGTGAAGCAGCAGTGCCAACCACTGTGCCATGGTGCAGTCCACTACTCTAGGAATGGTATGTTTTGTCTGTATAGCGCGCAAGAAACGATACTTTTCACTGGGTACCAATACGTGTGACAACAATAAATCATAAGTTCATAAGATATGGGATCAGAATTAGGCCATTCGGCCCATCGAGTCTTCTCTGCCATTCGATCATGGCTGATATGCTCCTCATCCCCATTTTCCTGCCTTCTCCCCATAACCCTTCAACCCATTCCCAATTAAAAATCTGTCTAACTCCTCCTTAAATTTACTCACTGTCCCAGCATCCACTGCACTTTGGGGTAGCGAATTCCACAGATTCACAACCCTTTGGGAGAAGTAGTTTCTCCTCAGCTCTGTTTTAAATTTGCTACCTCTTATCCTCAGACTGTGACCTCTCGTCCTAGAATGTCCCACAAGAGGAAGCATCCGCTCCAAGTCTACTTTATCCATACCTTTTATCATCTTAATCAAATCACATCAATGGATGATTGCCTTGCTTTTCAAAATAGTGCCGTGGGATCTTGAACAACTACCCGACAGAGCGGGTAAGGCCTCACTTGAAGGACAGTTCCTTGTAACTGCCGGGGGAAAGCTGGCCTAGATTACACATTCCATTCCCTGGGATTGGCACAGTAAGTAGTCTCACAACATCGGATTAAAGTCCAACATGTTCATTTGGTAGCACGAGCTTTCAGAGTGCTGCCCCTTTATCAGGTGAGTGAGGATCCAGCATCGAACGGGTTAATGTGGCACTGGATGAGGTACCTGCCCACAGTGTGATGTAAAGCGGCACATGACCCAAATCTAGGGGGCTGTGTTGCACTGGACAAGAGATGCGTGTAGTGGCAAGCGTGCAGTCAACTCTCAGCTAAGACTATACACTATACATGACTACAGGGGCGACACGGTGGCACAGTGGTTAGCACTGCTGCCTCACAGCGCCAGGAACCCGGGTTCGATTCCCGGCTTGGGTGATTGTCTGCGTTTGCACGTTCTCCCCGTATCTGCGTGGGTTTCCTCCGGGTACTCCGGATTCCTCCGACAGTCCGAAAGATGTGCAGGTTAGATGGATTGACCATGCTAAATTTCCTGGGATTGGCCTTGAACCTCCCGATACACGCAGGCATGTCACCTTGAGCCACATTTGACAAAACCTGAAGAACTTTGGCTGAGAGACAGGAAGAAATGAGGTTGTCTTTGTGCGGGAACAACTGTGAGGTCAGTTCTGTGGTCAGCTGGCTTCAAAGTGGGACAGACGACAAGAAAGAGATTAAGATCCACTGTGGATCTGTCGCGATCTATAGATAGAAAAAAACAGGTTAATCCTGCTCATCTGTTCATCATAGCTGAATGAAAAATTTGCATATTAATAGAATCATGTGCAGAGGGGGAAAAGGACACATCTAGGAATTTAATGCATATCGTCAATCCAAAGCAATAAACTGATATAAAATATTTAGGTTTTCCACAGTCTTTCATATCACCCATCCTTCTTGTGTTTCCCTTTTTTATTATTATCTGCTTTTTGGGATGTAGGTTTCGTTGGCGAGATCAACCTTTCTGCACATTCTCCCCATGTCTGCGTGGGTTTCCTCCGGGTGTTCCCATTTCATCCCACAGTCCAACGATGTGCAGGTTAGGTGGATTGGCCATGCAAAGTTGCCCTTTAGTGTCCAAAGATGTGCAGGTTAAGTGGATTGGCCATGCTAAATTGCCCCTTAGTGTCCAAAGATGTGCACGTTAGGGGGATTGGCCGTGCTAAGTTGTCTAATAGTGTCCAAAGATGTGCTGGTTAGGCCTCTTTTGGGGCAGATGTGCAGGTTAGGTGGATTGGCCATGCTAAATTTCCCCTTAGTGTCCAAAGATGTGCAGGTTGGGTGGATTGGCCATACTAAATTGCCCCTTAGTGTCCAGTCATGTGCAGGTTAGGTGGATTGGCCATGCTAAATTTCCCCTTAGTGTCCAAAGATGTGCAGGTTGGGTGGATTGGCCATGCTAAATTGCCCCTTAGTGTCCAAAGATGTGCACGTTAGGGGGATTGGCCATGCTAAATAGCCCCTTTGTGTCCAATCATGTGCAGGTTAGGTGGATTGGCCATGCTAAATTGCCCCTTAGTGTCCAACGATGTGCAGGTTAGGGGGATTGGCCATGCTAAATTGCCCCGTGAGAAGGTGGTGGGTGAGCCACCTTCTTGAACCGCTGCAGTCTCTGTGGTGTAGGTACACCCACAGTGCTGTTAGGGGGGGAGATCCAGGATTTTAACCCAGTGTCAGTGAAGAAACAGCCGATATATTTCCAAGTCAGGATTGGGTGTGACTTGGAGGGGAACGTCCAGGTAGTGGTGTTCCCCATGTGTCTGCTGACCTTGTCCTTCTCGATGGCAGAGGTCATGCTTTTGGAAGGTGCTGTTGAAGGAGCCTTGGTGAGTCGCTGCAGTGCATCTTGTAGATGATACACTTAGAACCAAAGAAAGGTTACAGCACAGAAGGAGGCCATTTGGCCCATCTTTTCCAAGCTAGCCTGAGGACATCTGGCACTGTGCGTCGGTGGTGGAGGGAGTCAATGTTTAAGCTGGTGGATGGGGTGCCAATCAAGCGGGGCTGCTTTGTCCTGGATGGTGTCGAGCTTCTTGAGTGTTGTTGGAGTTACACCCATCCAGGCAAGTGGGGAGTATTCCATCACTCTCCTGACTTCTGACTTGTAGATGGTTGACAAGCTTTGGGGGGGGATGCTGGTGGGGTGGGGGGATGGGGGGGGAGGGGTCAGGACCTGAGTTACTCTCCGCAGAATTTTAAGCAGACAATCAGTCTCATGAATTCCTCAGGTTGGAGAATCTGCTGTTAATTGCAACATTGCCAACACAATAGTTAAGAAAGCCCACCAACGCCTCTACTTTCTCAGAAGACCAAGGAAATTTGGCATGTCAGCTACGACTCTCACCAACCTTTACAGATGCACCATAGAAAGCATTCTTTCTGGTTGTATCACAGCTTGGTATGGCTCCTGTTCTGCCCAAAACCGCAGGGAACTACAAAAGGTCGTGAATGTAGCCCAATCCATCACGCAAACCAGCCTCCCATCCATTGACTCCGTCTACGCTTCCCACTGCCTCGGCAAAGCAGGCAGCATAATTAAGGACCCCACGCACTCCGGACATTCTCTCTTCCACCTTCTTCCGTTGGGAAAAAGATACAATAGTCTGAGGTCACGCACCAACCGACTCAAACTTCTTCCCTGCTGCTGCTGTCAGACTTTTGAATGGACCTACCTCGCATTAAGTTGATCTTTCTCTACACCCTAGCTATGACTCTAACACTACATTCTGCACTCTCTCGTTTCCTTCTCTATGAACGGTACGCTTTGTCTGTATAGCACACAAGAAAGAATACTTTTCACTGCGTGTTAATACATGTGACAATAATAAATCAAATCAAATCAAATCAAATGGAACTCTATCACCTCGCCAGCCACGGAATTGGCAGAGGCAAGGTTCTCACAATGGAAATCTGCGTTGATCTTGGGCAGGAATTTCCAGTCTCGCCTGAGCGAGGCCGTAAAGTCTTGCCCAATATCTCTCAGTTTCAATATATCTTGGAAGCTAATGTAATCCGGGGTGATTGTTGAGTTTTATTGATTCCATCGGGAGCAACAACTACCCGAATGAGGCGGAAAGTTTGCTGATTCCTGTCCTCGTTACGGAATTCTTCTCACATACGAGTTAGGGGCAGGAGTAAGGCCACTCGGCCCCCTGTGCCAGCCCCACCATTCAATAAGATCATGGCTGATCTGATTGTAATGCTAACTCCACATTACTGCCGACCCCCCAATAACCTTTCATCCCTCCCCCCTCGTTGATCAAGAATCTATCCATCTCTGCCTTAAAAATATTCAAAGACTCTGCTTCCACTGCCTTTTGAGGAAGAGAGTTCCAGAGACTCACCATCCTCTGAGAGAAAACATTCCTCCTCATCTCCGTCTTAAAGGAGCAACACCTTATTCTTAAACACTGACCTCCAGTTGTTTTTCTCTAGAATCACTACAGCGCAGAAGGAGGCCATTCGGCCCATCCAGCCTGCACTAACAACAATTCCACCCAGGCCCTAACCCCATAACCCCATGTATTTACCCTGCTAATCCCCCTGACACTAAGGAGCAATTTAGCATGGCCAATCCACCTAACCTGCACATCTTTGGACACTAAGGGGCAATTTAGCATGGCCAATCCACCTAACCCGCACATCTTTGGACATAAAGGGGCAATTTAGCATGGCCAATCCACCTAACCTGCGCATCTTTGGACACTAAAGGGCAATTTAGCATGGCCAATCCCCCTAACCCACACATCTTTGGACACTAAGGGGCAATTTGGCATGGTCAATCCACTGAATCTGCACATCTTTGGGCACAAAGGGGCAATTTAGCATGGCCAATCCACTTAATCTACATATCTTTGGAGTGTGGGAGGAAATCAGAACACTCAGGGGAAACCCACGCAGACACGGAGTGAATGTGCAGAATCCACACAGTGACCGAAGCCTAGAATTGAACCTGGGTCCCTGATTTTTTGATTTGATTTGATTTATTATTGTCACAAATATTGGGATACAGTGAAAAGCATTTTTTCTTGTGCGCTATACAGCCAAAGCATACCGTTCATTGAGTACATAGGGGAGAAGGAAAGGAGACGGTGCAGAATGTAGTGTTACAGTCATAGCTAGGGTGTAGAGAAAGATCAACTTAATGCGAAGTAGGTCCATTCAAAAATCTGTGGCTCTGGAGTCATGATGTGGAGATTGAGTTTGTGTCTTGAGATGCCCTGTTTGTGAACAGAATTCCCACTCACCTGAAGAAGGGACTTGGGGCTCCGAGAGCTTGTGTGGCTTTTGCTACCAAATAAACCTGTTGGACTTTAACCTGGTGTTGTTAAACTTCTTGCTCTGGAGTCACACTGGAGGCCAGACCAGGTAAGGATGGCAGATTTCCTTGCCTAAAGGGACATTAGCGAACCAGATGGCTGTTTTTGAGTCGGTTGGTACGTGATCTCAGACTTCTGTATCTTTTTCCCGATGGAAGAAGGTGGAAGAGAGAATGTCCGGGGTGCGTGGGGTCCTTGATTATGCTGGCTGGTTTTCCAAGG
The DNA here is from genome assembly GCF_964213995.1 of Mustelus asterias. NCBI lineage: Eukaryota > Metazoa > Chordata > Chondrichthyes > Carcharhiniformes > Triakidae > Mustelus > Mustelus asterias. Next base: position 2,510,001 of record NC_135821.1, on the reverse strand, counting down.
CAGCGGGAAGTGTAGACAGAGCCAATGGATGGGAGGCTGGTGTTGTAAGGCAGCAGTGCTAACCACTGTGCCACTGTGCCCGCCCTTAATCTGGCCCTTCCCCCTCCTCTGTGCCCTGCCTGTCAACCACACAGGAGCACGATCGATGAGGGTTCCCAGGAGCTGGTGGACTCAGTCATTAGGAGGCTAATCAGCTTCAGCTGACTGACTCATCCTTCACCGTGCCACTGAAGGCTAATCAATGGTAGGGGAGGTGATGGCCCAGTGGTGTTTTCACTAGACTATTAATCCAGAAACTCAGCTAATGTCCTCAGGACCTGGGTTCAAATCCCACCACGGCAGATGGTGGAATTTGAATTCAATAAAAAATATTTGGAATTAAGTATCCACTGATGATTGTGAAACCATTGTGGAAAAACCCATCTGGTTTGCTAATGTCCCTTTACGCAAGGAAATCTGCCATCCTTACCTGGTCTGGCCTATGTGTGACTCCAGAGCAAGAAGTTTAACAACACCAGGTTAAAGTCCAACAGGTTTATTTGGTAGCAAAAGCCACACAAGCTCTCGGAGCCCCAAGTCCCTTCTTCAGGTGAGTGGGAATTCTGTTCACAAACAGGGCATACAAAGACACAAACTCAATCTTCACATCATGACTCCAGAGCCACAGCAATATGGTTGACTCTCCACTGCCCTCTGAGCAAGGGCAATTAGGGATGGGCAATAAATGCTGTAAGAGTTTTAACAACACCAGGTTAAAGACTTGAACCTGGTGTTGTTAAAACTCTTACTGTGTTTACCCCAGTCCAACGGTGGCATCTCCACATCAATAAATGCTGGCCAGCCAGCGATGCCCAAGTCCCACAAATGAATCAGATAAAAACTGGTGGATGGGGGAAACATGGGAGTGTGGAGAGGCAGCTGAAACCAAAGCTCCCATTCCCCCCCCCCCCCCCCCCCCCCCCGCACCCCCGACCCACTCCTACCTTCCTTCAATAGATGGGAAAACTCAATTAGGGAGAATGACACGGTTCTGTTCCAAAGGACATGGAGAAGGTGCAGGAATAATTCCAGGCACAGTGGTTAGCACTGCTGCCTCACAGCGCCAGGGACCCAGGTTCAATTCTGGCCTCGGGTCACTGTCTGTGTGGAGTCTGCACGTTCTCCCCTGTGTCTGTGTGGGTTTCCTCCGGGTGCTCCGGTTTCCTCCCACAGTCCAAAGATGTGCGGGTTAAGTGGATTGGCCGTGCTAAATTGACCCTTAATGTCAGGGGGATTAGGAGGGTAAATTAGGAGGGTTACGGGGATAGGACAGGACCGGGTGGGATTGTTGTTGGTTCAGGCTCGATGGGCCGAATGGCCTCCTTCTGCGCTGTAGATTCTGTGATACCAAATCAGGAAGGTTATGAACTGTCATCAAGGATTGAACAGGCTGAGGAGGGGGAGGTAGGTCTGTTCTTTAGAAATCATAGAATCCCTACAGTGCAGAAGGAGACCATTCAGCCCATCCAGCCTGCACCAACAACAATCCCACCCGGTCCTATCCTATCCCCGTAACCCCACATATTTACCCTCCTAATCCCCCTGACATTAAGGATCGATTTGGCATGGCCAATCAACGTAACCTGCACGTCTTTGGAGTGTGGGAGGAAACCCAAGCAGACACGGGGAGAATGTGCAGACTCTGCACAGACAGTGAGGCCGGAATTGAACCGGGGAGGAGGCATTGGGGGGCGGGGGGGGGGGGGGGGGGGGGGGATTGACCTTGTGGGAAACAACCACACACAAAAAAAAGAACCCACTGTGATTGGATTTGATTTGATTTTAATTTAAATGGACATTTTATTTTGTATGGGAGCATTTCTTTTCTGAATCAACCTATATGGGGATAAATGTGGGTCAGACCTGTTCCCTCCCCCCCTCCCCCAACCCCCCCGGGAGCCCAGCCTCGCACACAGTCTCTTTCTGACCTCGTTTCACGCAAGTAAAGGGAGTGTGTCGATTTCAGTGTAACTTTGCCCAGGGAATGAATGGTGCCTCTGAACTGTCGACGTTTCGGATCCCGGCACTGCCTGATGGAAGTTGAGAATTTCTGCCTCCCTCCCCATTTTATTTTCCCGTCTTATTAAAATTTAAAACTGCCCAAGAGTCTGGAGGAGAGGTAATTATTTCCTGATTATTAATTTGCTGAAGATGTGTCAATTTCAGTGGCATTTCTTTGCTACGTTTTTTTTTGCTTATATATTTTTTGCTACATTTTAAAAAAAACTTTTGTATTTAAATTGCTTGTATTTCATTTTTTTTGATCTGATCGTTGGTGTGCATTGTTGGGGAAAGGGCTTGACGTGTGATTTCAGGTGTTCTTTGCTGAATTGTACAGACACAGCTCTGTTCAAAGGGATATTACTAGGAGGGGTCGCTGAAATCTCCTATCTCTCTCTCTCTCTCTCTTCCCACCCCTCTTTTTCTTGGTGTCAGTATATTCCCTGAACCTCCCCCTCTTGCCTCCCTTAATCTGAGGGGTTTCAATTCCCCCCGCCCCCCCTCTGTAGCAGAGAGACAGAGACAGAGAGAGATGTTCTATTGTTAAAGCACCAGGATTGGAGTCGGGATATTTTATTCACTACCATATCATCTGTCAGCCCCGTCGCTCTCCAGGCGAGAATCCCTCTGTCTCTTTCTCTCTCTGAGAGAGAAGGGAGGGGGGAGAGCTACTAAACACAACCATTTATTTCTGTGGGAAGGAGGGGGGGGGGGGCGGGGGGAGAGAAAGGAGAGAAAAACCACTTTGATATCGAAGCAGGTAAGAAATTGTGTCATCCATCCTTTTTATGAATTGAAATTGTCTTCATTGGGGGGAGAGAGAATATTGCTGGGGGGAGAGGGGATGGGAGGGAGCAATTTATTAATAACGCCTATCTGTGAACGAATAAATTGCACCTTCTGTGTTCCTTTAGTCTCTTTTCCCCCTTTGGAAGTTTGGGAAACTCATCACGCTTGAGCGTGGCACTTTAAGGGTTAAACTGATTTTTTAAAGAAAAAGCATAAAGTCTGAAATGAATATATGCCATTGGATTTCTTGCTGGGAGTGGGTTATCTGGGGTATTCATGCGGGAGTACTCTTGTTACAGCTGATCGTACCCTCCCCCCTCTTTTCCACTATTACACATGAATTATTGCTTCAATATTCACACTTTGTCATTGTATTGAAGATACAAAGCGGGGGTGAAGGGGAAATGCTATTTGAATGTGTCAGATTGTTAAACAGCTGTGTGTGTGTCCATGTATGTGTCCCTGTATGTGTCCCTGTATGTGTGTATATCTGTGTGTCTGTCTCAGTGTCTCTGTGTGCTTGTGTATGTGTCTGTATCTGTGCATGTCCCTGTCTCTGTCTGTGTGTATGTGCCCCTGTATGTGTCCCTGTATGTGTGTATATCTGTGTGTCTGTCTCTGTGTGCTTGTGTGCCTGTGTGTGTGTATCTGTGCGTGTCTGTGTGTGTGTGTGTATCTGTGCATCTGTGCCTGTGTGTGTATATTTGCGTTTCCGTGTGTGTACATCTGTGTCTGTGTGTGTATATCTGTGTCTGTGTGTGTGTTTGCCTGTGTATGGTGTGCCTCTGTGCCTGTGTGTATGTATCTTTGTGTGTGTGTGTATATCTGTGTGTCTCTGTGTGTGTGTGTGTCTGTGTGTATATCTGTGTGAGTGTTTGTGTACCTGTGTGTGTTCCTATGTGTGTGTATATCTGTGTGCCTGTGTGTGTATATCTGTGTGTGTGTGCCTGTGTGTGTGTATATCTGTGCGTGTGTGCCTGTGTGTGTGTATATCTGTGTGTGTGTGCCTGTGTGTGTGTGTATATCTGTGCGTGTGTGCCTGTGTGTGTGTATATCTGTGTGTGTGTATATATATCTGTGTGTGTGTGTGAGTGCTTTTCCAGACAGGAATGTGTTTAGGTGGACTGCACTAAGGTGGAATGGCTGACAACAATTCCCATCTCTTCAGTGTAATATCTCCTGTACCATCCCCAGCTGTGGATCTCCTCCCTCTCGTTCCTCCACATGAATCTGGCAATTCTGTGCTCGTGGGACAAGTTCTTGGTGACAGCGCCCAGATTTGGAATTTGTTCGTTGGGTTTTATTTAAAGTATTTGTGCTGATTTTCAGCGAGCTTTGTCAAGCAGAATTCCAACTGAAGGGAATTCAACCCTTCAGATCCTCCAGCGCCCTGTGGAGCGATTTACACCAGTAAATCGGGCATGGGGTCAGACGGTGACCTTGGCTGTTAAATACTTTTTTTTACATTGGAGGAGCAAGATTTGAGGGATAGAAGAGGATTCTGAGAATGCAAAGTGTTAAAGGTTAAGCGCTGGTGAGGGTGAGTGTCTGAACTAACTGGGATGGCAGAGAGATGTGAGGGAGGGAGTGTGTGTGTGAGGGTGTGTGTGTGTGTGTGAGGGAGTGTGTGTGTGTGTGTGTGTGGGAGTGTGTGTGTGTGTGAGGGAGTGTGTGTGTGTGTGGGCGTGTGTGTGTGTGAGGGAGGGAGTGTATGCGTGTGAGGGAGGGTGCGTGTGAGGGTGTGTGAGTGTGTATGTGCGTGAGAGTGTGTGTGTATAAAGCACTGATGAAACACATAAGAGAGGTTGACGTTGTGAAGATGGTAGGGATTAGAGGTGACAGAAGGTCACACGAGACGTTTACATAGGTACATCCCATTGTAATTTGCGTTGGAGTTAATGCTAAGGCTCAGATGGCAGTCTCTAAGCAGCTGCAACACAGGGAACTGCCCAGGTTACAATCTAATTCACTGCTTCCCGCAGCTCTGGCATGGTGGCACAGTGGGTTAGCACTGCTGCCTCACAGCACCAGGGACCTGGGTTCGATTCCCAGCTTCGGGTTGCTGTCTGTGTGGAGTCTGCACATTCTCCCCGTGTCTGTGTGGGTTTCCTCCGAGTGCTCCAGTTTCCTCCCACACTCCAAAGATGTGCAGGTTAGGTGGACTGGCCATGCTAAATTGCCCCTTAGTGTCCAAATATGCATAGGTTATGTGGACTGGCCATGCTAAATTGCCCCTTAGTGTCCAAAGATGTGCAGGTTAGGTGGACTGGCCATGCTAAATTGCCCCTTAGTGTCCAAAGATGTGTGGGTTAAGTAGATTGGCCATGCTAAATTGCTCTTAGTATCCAAAGATGTGTGGTTTAAGTGGATTGGCCATGCTAAATTGTCCTTAGTGTCCAAAGATGTGCAGGTTAGGTGAATTGGCCATGCTAAATTTCCCCTTAGTGTCCAAAGATGTATAGGTTAGGTGGATTGGCCACGCTAAATTGCCCCTTAGTGTCAGGGGGATTAGCAGGGTAAATAGGTGGGGTTACGGTGATGGGGCCTGGGTAGGTTTGTTGTTGGTGCAGGCTCGATGGGCCGAATGGCCTCCTCCCTTTCCCCCCACCCCCATACCCTGACGAATCAGGGTGTTTGATTTGGGAAGGGGGAGGGGTGTCATTTTGGGGCTGGGTGGCATTGAGCGTGCATGGAGGGGAGAGGTGTTCCAGGCTTGGGTTGATGCAACACGGGAGAATGGAACATTGGGCGATAGAACTTGTGCACACGGCTGTGCTAATTTGCTGAGGTACGTGTCAAATCTGGAGCCTGCAGTCGCTAATTCTTTGCATCACCCGCTTAGTATTTCACTCACTCGTGAGCTGTGTTTGGCTCAGGTGGGAACTGGAAGGTTTTAGCTGTGATCTATATATAGATGGATAGATTCTCTCTCTCAGAGGGCTAGGCTATTCGAGGCTCACACGACAGATATTTGATGAAGGGATTCGAGGGATATGAGTGCGGCGGGCGGAGAGGGGGGGAGGGGAGGAGGGGAATGGTGGAGACACAGGGAAGTGGAGTTGAGACCACAATCAGGTCAGCCTGAATTTTGCCAAGTGGGCCAGTTGGTCTACTCCTGCTTCCAAGTCCTATGTTCATATCGCTGTTCCAGATGCTTCGAGAATACCGACAGAGCAGAAGGAGGCCATTTGGACTATCGGGTCTGCACCGACCCTCCGAAATATCACTCGACCTCTGCTCACTTCCCCCCCCTCCCTTTCCCCATAACTCCACGCATTGATCGTGGCCAATCCACCTAAACTGCACATCTTTGGACACTAAGGGGCAATTTACCATGGCCAATCCACATAACCTACACATCATTGGCACTAAGGGGCAATTTAGCATGGCCAATCCACCTAACCTGCACATCTTTGGACACTAAGGGGCAATTTACCATGGCCAATCCACATAACCTACGCATCATTGGCACTAAGGGGCAATTTAGCATGGCCAATCCACATAACCTACACATCATTGGCACTAAGGGGCAATTTAGCATGGCCAATCCACCTAACCCGCACATCTTTTGACACTAAGAGGCAATTTAGCACGGCCAATCCACCTAACCTGCACATCTTAGGACACTAAGGGGCAATTTAGCATGGCCAATCCACCTAACCTGCACATCTTTGGACACTAAGAGGCAATTTAGCATGGCCAATCCACCTAACCTGCACATCTGTGGGAGGAAACCAGCACACTTGGAAGAAACCCACGCAGACATGGGGATAAGGTGCAAACTTCGCACAGACAGTGACCCGGGAATCACTGTGCCACCACGCACAGCCCCTTCAAAGTCCATGTATAGAGGGACAAGGTTAGTAAGTAGGGGACCAGCAACACTCCCAGGATTCCTTGCAGAGTGACACACACAACATTGGGGCCCGGGAGGGGTGGTGGAGGGTGCTATTCGGTTGGGGATTTCCAAAAGAGATGGTGGTATTGTGTTAATGTCTCTGAGCTAGTAATCCAGAGGCTCTGGCTCATTATCCAAGGAGCATGGGTTCAAATCCCACCATCGCAGCTGGTGTAATTTTAAATTTGATTAATTTTTTAAAAAACCTGGAATGTGAAGCTCGATTTGGCTGAAGAAACTATCTTTGATTGTTCTAAAAACCTTATCTGGTTCATTAAAGTGGAATTTGAATTCACTAAAAAATATCTGGAATTAAGACCCATTGTCGGAAAAACCCATCTGGTTCACTAATGTCCTTTAGGGAAGGAAATCTGCCGTCCTTACCCGGTCTGGCCTACATGTTATTCCAGAGCCACAGCAATGCGGTTGACTTTCATCTGCCCTCTGAAATGGCCGAGCGAGATGCTCAGTTCAAGGGCAACTAGGGACGGGCAACAAATGCTGACCTAGGGGGGTCATAGTTTGAGGATAAGGGGTAAACCTTTTAGGACTGAGGTGAGGAGAAATTTCTTCACCCAGAGAGTGGTGAATGTGTGGAATTCACTCCCACAGAAAGTAGTCGAGGCCAAAACATTGTGTGATTTCAAGAAGAAATTAGGGGCTAAAGGGATCAAGGGATATGGGGGGGGAAGAGGGGGATCAGGATATTGAATTTGATGATCAGCCATGATCATAATGTGGAGATGCTAGCGTTGGACTGGGGTGGGCACAGTAAGAAGTCTCACAACACCAGGTTAGAGTCCAACGGGTTTATTTGGAATCACGAGCTTTCGGAGCGCCGCTCCCCCTACTCACCTGAGGAAGGGGCAGCGCTCCGAAAGCTCGTGATTCCAAATAAACCGATTGGACTTTAACCTGGTGTTGTGAGACTTCTTACTATGATCAAAATGAATGGTGGAGCGCGCTGGAAGGGCCGACTGGCCTTCTCCTGCTTCTAGTTTCAACATTTCTTTAGCTCTTGGGGCTAAAGGGATCAAGGGATATGGAAGGAAGGTATGGGGGGGCGAAGGCGGAATCAGGATATTGTATTCGATGATCAGCCATGATCAGAATGAGTGGTGAACAGGCTCGAAGGGCCGAATGGCCTCCTCCTGCTTCTAGTTTCTAAATTGTGACCTTGCCTTGCAAATTGATGGCCACATCCTGTTCAAAAAAAAAGGAAGATTGTTTTTAAATGTTCCCTGGCTTGTAGCAGGGAGGGTTGTTGATCGAGTGAGAGGCGAGGACCAGCCTGGCACAGGCCGGAGTGCCGCCAGGTTGTCACCGTCAGGCTGTGGGTACGCTTGTGTACAGCGAGGACTTGTGAAAGACCTGGAATAGCGTCTCCATCTGCCGGGAGCCTGGGGAGCAGGAAGTGAGAACACCTCGGGAAAGCGGCAGCTGCTCTGCTCACACTCGTAGGAAACAGGCAGCTCTTACAGTTCATTCATGTCCGTGGAGTGCTGCAGCCCTCTGGCAACGCCTGGGGGGGACCGGGAGGGGACCTGAAGTGCCGGGAAGGGAGGAAACCTTAACATCGACCCTCCTCCGGCAATCAGTAAAGGTCCTATTTTTGATTCCTACTTCTCCAGTTCTTTGTCTCATGTCACTCAGTTTGGCAGCACTCTGTTCCCTCCACCCCCCTCCCCCCCCCACCCTGTCCCCCACTTCCTCACCCCACCCACCACCCCTCTACCTCGCCAAGTTCCGGGTTCAAGTCCCCCTCCCCCTCTCCTCCAGCAACTAAGTACAACAACATGCACTGACAACTCCCCGGGACGGTGCTGAGTGGAGGTGCCGCACTGTCGGAGGTGCCGTCTTTCGGCTGAAATGTTCGCCAGGGGGTGGGGTGTTGAAGGGGGGGGGAGGGGGAGGCGGGGGGTGGGGGGGGGGCTGTCCCATCTGCTTTACAGCAGAGGTTAGTGGGCAGCACGGTGGCACAGAGGTTAGCACGGCTGCCTCACAGCGCTAGGGACCTGGGTTCGATTCCCGGCTTGGGTCACTGTCTGTGCGGAGTTTGCACATTCTCCATGTGTCTGCGTGGGTTTCCTCCGGGTGCTCCGGTTGCTTCCCACAGTCCAAAGATGTGCAGGATAGGTGGATTGGCCATGCTAAATTGCCCCTTAGTGTCCAAAGATATGCAGGTTAGGTGGATTGGCCGTGCTAAATTGCCCCTTAGTGCCCAAAGATGTGCAGGTTAGGTGGATTGGCCATGCTAAATTGCCCCTTAGTGTCCAAAGATGTGCAGGTTATGTGGAATGGCCATGCTAAATTCTCCCTCAATTTCGCGCCGGAGTGTGGCGACTAGGGGATTTTCACAGTAGCTTCATTGCAGTGTTAATGTAAGCCTACCTGTGACACTAATAAATAAATTCCAAGCGCTTGTGGGCCCCACAGTCAATGAAACCTCGGCTGACCGACCTTGTGGGTGTTGGTGGGGAAGGTATATTCGAGGCGATAAGTATCTTGAGGAGATAGTTTTTACTTTAAATTAAATTGAGAGAGAGAGTTGGCGGAGGGAGAAACAAGTTCAAACGAGTAAAATGCAGTGATACCGGGAATTTCTCCACAGAGCGGGCGTTCAGCATGGGGAATCGGATTCCAGGATGGTCAAGTGAGGCCACAAACTATGGAATGATTCACCTGCAGATCTGGATGCCACAAGGTTGGAATGTTGAGAATTATCGGTAAGAATATACCGGGATGGTTTTCCTCACTATTGTCATGTGACCGCGCGATTCTCCCGCTTTCGTGGGACTGGATTTAATAGAAGTCCCATTCCCCCGAATGTGTGGGCACATCCCCGTGCTCAGTCGGTCGAGCTTTCAGGCCTAGATACTGGATTTGACCCTGTTAGACTTCAACCATCCACCACCCCCGTAACCAACAGGAGCTCCCGCTCCGCACAACACCGCAAGAAAGGGTCGTGAACATAGCCCAGTCCATCACGCAAACCAGCCTCCAATCCATTGACTCCGTCTACACGCCCTGCTGCCTCGGAAGAGCAGCCAGCATAATCGAGGACCCCACGCACCTCAGACATTCTCTCTTCCAGCTTCTTCCGTCGGGAAAAAGATACCAAGGTCGCCTACCAACCGACTCAAAAATATATGGTGGCACAGTGATTAGCACTGCTGCCTCACAGCGCCAGAGATCCGGGTTCGATTCCTTTCTTGGGTCGCTGTCTGTGTGGAGGGCCGAAGGGCCTGTTCCTGTACTGCACATTCTCCCCGTGTCTGTGTGGGTTTCCTCCGGGTGCTCCGGTTTCCTCCCACAGTCCGAAAGATGTGCTGGTTAGGTGCATTGGCCATGCTAAATTCTCCCTCAAACGTAGCAACTTGACCCAGATTGGCTGGAAGGTGAGAAACATGGATACCGTTTGAGATGGCCTAGTGGTATTATTGCTAGACTATTAATCCAGAAACTCAGCTAATATTCTGGGGACCCGGGTTCGAATCCCGCCACGGCAGATGATGGAATTTGAATTCAATAAAAAATATCTGGAATTAAGAATCTACTGATGACCCATTGTCGGAAAAACACATCTGAACAAAGAACAAAGATAATTACAGTACAGGAACAGGCCCTTCGGCCCTCCAAGCCTGCACCGACCGTGCTGCCCAACTGAATTAAAACCCCTACCCTTCCGGGGACCATATCCCTCTATTCCCATCCTATTCATGGAAGAATATGTTCACTCATGTCTTTTTGGGAAGGAAATCTGCCATCCTTGCTCTGTCTGGCCTACATGTGACTCCAGAGCCACAGCAATGTGGTTGACCCTCAACTGCCCTCCAAAGAAGTATCAACTAGGGATGGGCAATAAATGCTGGCCCAGCCAGCGACGCCCATGTCCCACAAATGAATTAAATTAAAAATTAAAGTTAATCCGTTGAACTGGGAGTAGAATAAAAACGGAGAGTGCGGCATTCCCCAACACTGACAACATTCACCTTACTGAGGGCAAGACCATTAATAATTCCTACAGCTATTATAGTTGCTGACTTGCAGAATGTTCCTTCCATGAGAGCAGAAATCGTTGATTCATTCTGGTGAGAAAGAGAAGAGAGCGAGAGAACTCTTTCCCCACACACTCGCACATTGATTAACCTTCAGCCCACAGAAGGAACAGGAACTCTGCACAGTTGTACAGCATGTAACCCTTACCCTGCCGAATAAAGCTGTATTAAAAGCCCCTTGGTTCTTCAGCCGGATCTAAACCTCAACATCCTCTCCCTTCCACCGGGCGTCCATCGGTTAGTGCGTGGAATTGAAATGCAATGACTTGCTTCTGCCGTTCTTAAGCCGAGTACTTGCAACCCCTGAGGATCCCATTGCCCCCTTTCTCAGCCAGATCTTGTCCATACACCAGCCACGGCTGAAAGACCAAACATCCCCCGCCTCAGTTCAAGTGGGCGGCACATTGGCACAGTGGTTAGCACTACTGCCTCACAGCGCCAGGGACCCGGGTTCAATTCCCAGCTTGGGTCACTGTCTGTGTGGAGTCTGCACATTCTCCCCGTGTCTGCATGGGTTTCCTCCGGGTGCTCCGGTTTCCTCCCACAGTCCGAAAGACGTGCTGGTTAGGTGCTAAATTCTCCCTCAGTATACCCGAAAAGCACGGGAGTGTGGCGACTAGGGGGATTTTCACAGTAACTTCATTGCGGTGTTAATGTAAGCCTTACTTGTGACGCTAATCAATAAACTTTAAAATGTCTGTGAGCCGCTCTCTCTGCCCCACTATCGACTTCTCTCCCCTTCCCTTTCTGTTGGCTGACATTAAAAATGATTCATCTTGTTACGAGTTGGCTGTCATCACACACTCCCCCGACAAAAGAAATCACCCTTCAGGGCGGCACAGTGGTTAGCACTGCTGCCTCACAGCGCCAGGGACCCGGGTTCAATTCCTGGCTTGGGTCACTGTCCGTGAGGAGTCTGCACGTTCTCCCCATGTCTGCGTGGGTTTCCTCCGGGTGCTCCGGTTTCCTCCCACAGTCCAAAGATGTGCAGGTTAGGTCGATTGGCCGTGCTAAGTTGCCCCTTAGTGTCCAAAGATGCGCAGGTTAGGTGGATTTGCCATGCTAAAGTGCCCCTTAGTGTCCAAAGACGTGTAGGTTAGGGGGATTGGCCATGCTAAGTTGCCCCTTAGTGTCCAAAGGTTAGGGGAATTGGTCATGGTAAATGTATGGGGTTACGGGGATAGGGCCTGGTTAAGGTGCTTTGTCTGAGGGCCGGTGCAGACGCAATGGGCCGAATGGCCTCTGCTGCTCTCTAGGGATTCTATAGTTCGATGAACCCTCCCCCATTTCATTAAGCTACCATCTCCAGCCTCCTTTTCCTCTCCATTATCCTTCAGGGTGTTTTTTCTTCGCGATCTATGTCAAGTCTCCTACTGTTCTCTGGTCGAATTCCCACAATGCTGAGCTGGTCCTGAGCCCGGTCTGAAAGCGTCAACGCCCGGGGCATCATCCTCCTTACTCCTCTCCCATCTCTCTCTCTCTCTCTCTCTTTGATCCTTAACGGCTGATCCCAGCATCCTCCTTTTAATGCCCCTCCTCTTTGCTGGGATTCCACATTCCGTTGTAGCCAGAGTATCTCAGAGAATGCATTAGCGGCGAGCGGATACACCACCAACCCTCTGTTCTCATTCTGCTGGTCACCTAGACGTCGATTCATCCATCTTTATCACCAGCCCATGTGCCCATTTTGGATCCCTTGATGGGTTGTCTTGGAATTAGAAAGTAGAATGAAAAAGGAGACATGTTGCCGAAGTTTTTCACCTTTTACTCATCAGGTCAAATTCAAGAATGCCAAATTTGAAATGATCCCAATAACTCATACTACAGGAGAAAAGACTGCTGATTGGTTGGCAAGTAGACTCTGACTGGCCGAGTTGGTGTCATGGAGAAAGCATTAGTGAACGACAGATTCCCCAAGGCCCCGGGTAATTAAGAAAATGTGCAACGCTTGAATATGTTTGGATTCGGTGGCACAGCAGTTAGCACTGCTGCAGCCCAGCACTAGGGACCTGGGTTCGATTCCAGCCTTGGGTGACTGTCCGTGTGGAGTTTGCATGTTCTACCCATGTCTGCATGGGTTTCTTCTGGGTGGTCCGGTTTTCTTCCACAGTCCAAAGATGTGCAGGTTAGGTGGATTGGCCATGCTAAATTGCCCCTTAGCGTCCAAAGATGTGCAGGTTCGGTGGATTGGCCATGCTAAATTGCCCCTTAGCGTCCAAAGATGTGCAGGTTCGGTGGATTGGCCATGCTAAATTGCCCCTTAGTGTCCAAAGATGTGCAGGTTTGGTGGATTGGCCATGCTAAATTGCCCCTTAGCGTCCAAAGATGTGCAGGTTAGATGGATTGGCCATGCTAAATTGCCCCTTAGCGTCCAAAGATGTGCAGGTTCGGTGGATTGGTCATGCTAAATTGCCCCTTAGTGTCCAAAGATGTGCAGGTTCGGTGGATTGGCCATGCTAAATTGCCCCTTAGCGTCCAAAGATGTGCAGGTTCGGTGGATTGGCCATGGTAAATTGCCCCTTAGCGTCCAAAGATGTGCAGGTTCGGTGGATTGGCCATGCTAAATTGCCCCTTAGCGTCCAAAGATGTGCGGGTTAGGTGGATTGGTCATGCTAAATTGCCCCTTAGCGTCCAAAGATGTGTAGGTTAGGTGGATTGGCCATGCTAAATTGCCCCATGGCGTCCAAAGATGTGCAGGTTCGGTGGATTGGCCATGCTAAATTGCCCCATGGCGTCCAAAGATGTGCAGGTTCGGTGGATTGGCCATGCTAAATTGCCCCATGGCGTCCAAAGATGTGCAGGTTCGGTGGATTGGCCATGCTAAATTGCCCCATGGCGTCCAAAGATGTGCAGGTTCGGTGGATTGGCCATGCTAAATTGCCCCATGGCGTCCAAAGATGTGCAGGTTCGGTGGATTGGCCATGCTAAATTGCCCCTTAGCGTCCAAAGATGTGCAGGTTCGGTGGATTGGCCATGCTAAATGGGTTACAGGGATAAGGTGGTGGTGAGAGCCTGTGTAAGATGTTCTGTCGGAGAGTCAGTGCAGACACGATGGGCCGAATGGCTTCCTTCTGCACTGTAGGGATTCTATAATCAATTCTTGTGGCCAGTGTATGAGTGCACCGTCCATGGCCCATCAGGTCCTGGAGAGAGACTCAATCCCGGAGCTCCGAGTTCGGTGTTAGGGAAGCTAATCACTGAGCCACAAGGCCTCTGCCAGTGTGCTAGTCGGAATTAAATGACCGAATGGTGGGAGGAAATAGTCATTTTAGGAGAATGTGTGTGTGTGAGTGAATGTGTGTGTGTGTGAATGTGTGTGTGTGTGTGTGTGTGAGTGTGTCAGTGTGTGTGTGTGTGAGTGAGAGTGTGAATGTGTGTGAGTGTGTGTGTCAGTGTGTGAGTGAGAGTGTGTGTGAGTGTGAATGTGTGTGAGTGAGTGTGAGTGTGTGTGTGTGTGTGAGTGAGTGTGTGAGTGTGAGTGAGTGTGATGCACTGTGCCGCTGGAAGCAGTCAGTCACACACGCTGTGGAGATTACTCTGAAGGATGGTTAATTTGTGTGTTGGCAGCAATTGGGTCGCAGGCGCTCAGCACTTTCTCTTTGCTGGCTGCCTATTCCGGTTTTAAATTTTTCATTACGGTTGTTCTTTGATTGAAGTCAGGGTGAGGTTGGAAACTCGAGCGCAGCCTAGTTGGACCAGATTGAGTTGCGATGATGCCAGCTTTGTTCGAATGTGCTGCCAACTCCAGAGCACAGCGAGCGACCCTGACCCAGTATCCCAGTGACGTCTCCTCTGATTGGTTCCAGCTTCGGTTGGTGCTGATTACTGTCAACGCTCTGTCTCTCTCTCCCCATTTCTCTCTCCCTCTCTCTCTCTCTTCCCCTCTCTCTCTCTTCCCCCTCTCTCTCTCCCTCTCTTCCCCCTCTCTCTCTTTCCTCTCTCTCCATCTCTCTCTCTTCTCCCTCTCTCTCTCTTCCCCCTCTCTCTCGTCCCCCTCTCTCTCTTCCCCCCCTCTCTCTTCCCTCTCTCTCTTCCCCCTCTCTCTTCCCCCTCTCTCACTCTTCCCCCTCTCTCTCTCTACCCCTCTCTCTCTACCCCTCTCTCTCTCTCTCTCTCTACCACTCTCTCTCTCTCTACCCCTCTCTCTGTCTCTCTACCCCACCCTCTCTCTCTCTCTACCCCCCTCTCTCTCTACCCCTCTCTCTCTCTCCCTTCCCCCCTCTCTCTCTTCCCCCTCTCGCTCTCTCTCTCTTCCCCCCTCTCTCTCTCTCTCTCTTCCCCTCTCTTGCTCTCTCTCTCTCTCTCTACCCCTCTCTCTCTCTCTTCCCCTCTCTCTCTTCCCCTCTCTCTCTCTCTTTCCTCTTTCTTTCTGTCTCTCTTTCTCCGCTGACGTACTGGAAGAGCAAGGGGGAAGCAGGGGCAAGGGAACTCTGTAACCTCCCAATTCCATGACCAGGCACACATCATCCCAACTTGGAAATGCAGTGCACCAACCTTACCGTCACTGCCGCTGGGGTCAAAACCCTGGAACTCCCTCCCTAACAGCACTGTGGGTGTACGTACACCTCAGGGACTGAAGTGGGTTCAAGATGGCGGCTCAACCACCACCTTCCAAAGCAGCAACCAGGGATGGGCAATAAATGCAGGCCTAGCCAGCGACGCCCACATCCTGTGAATGAATAAATGAACTAAAAAGTATGAGAGGCATCACAACTGTGTGGAATAAACATGTTACCATTGGCCAGATAATGAACTGGACTAGCCACAATAAAAAAAAACTTTATTTATTAGTCACAAGTAGGCCGATATTAACACTGCAATGAAGTTACTGTGAAAATCCCCTAGTCGCCACACTCCAGCACCTGTTCGGGTACACCGAGGGAGAATTTAGCACGGCCAATTCACCTAACCAGCATGTCTTTTGGACTATGGGAGGAAACCGGAGCACCCGGAGGAAACCCACGCAGACAACGTGCAAACTCCGCACAGACAGTGACCCAAGCCGGGAATCGAACCCGGGTCCCTGGCACTGTGAGGCAGCAGTGCTAACCACTGTGCCACCGTGCCGCCCATGGCTACAACACAGCTGCAAGAGCAGATCAGAGGCTGAGAATTCTGCGGTGAGTAACTCACCCCCTGACTCCCACCAAAGCCTGTCCACCATCCACGAGGCACAAGTCAGGAGTGTGATGGAATACTCCCCACTTTCTTGGATGGGTGCGGCTCCAACAACACTCAAGAAGCTCGACACCATCCAGGACAAAGCAGCCCCTCTTGATAGCTACATAAATAATGGAAGCATGGACGAGGTAAAGGGGCAAGTGTAACACCTGCCCCTTTACCTCTTCCAAGGTCCAAAACATTCATTCCAGGTTAAGCAGTGTTTCACTTGTATCTCTTTCAATTTGGTCTATTGCATTCGCTGCTCCCAGTATGGTCTCCTCTATATTGGAGAGACCAGACATGACGAGACAGAGTACAGGAATGAGATAGAGAATCTGATGAACTGGTGCGGCAACAATAATCTCTCCCTCAATGTCAACAAAATGAAGGAGATTGTCATCGACTTCAGGAAGTGCAGAGGAGGACATGCCCCTGTCTACGTCAATGGGGACAAAGTGGAAATGGTCGAGAGCTTCAACTTTTTAGGTGTCCAGATCACCAACAACCTGCCCTGGTCCCCCCCCCCCCCCCCCCCATACCGAACTATAGTTAAGAAAGCCCACCAACTTTCTCAGAAGACTAAGGAAATTTGGCATGTCAGCAACAACTCTCTCCAACTTTTACAGATGCACCATAGAAAGCATTCTCTCTGGCTGTATCACAGCTTGGTATGGGGCTCCTGCTCTGCCCAAGACTGCAGGGAACTACAAAAGGTCATGAATGTAGCCCAATCCATCACGCAAACCTGCCTCCCATCCATTGACTCTGTCTACACTTCCTGCTGCCTCGGCAAAGCCGACAGCATAATCAAGGACTCCACGCACCCCGGACATTCTCTCTTCCACCTTCTTCCGATGGGAAAAAGATACAAAAGTCTGAGGTCAGGTCCCAACCGACTCAAGAACAGCTTCTTCCCTGCTGCTGTCAGACTTTTGAATGGACCTACCTCGCATTAAGTTGATCTTTCTCTACACCCTTGCTATGACTGTAACACTACATTCTGCACTCTCTCCTTTCCTTCTCTATGAACGGTATGCTTTGTCTGTATAGCGCGCAAGAAACAATACTTTTCACTGTATGTTAATACATGTGACAATAATAAATCAAATCAAATCAAAATCAAGTGTAGACTGGGTGATCGCTTTGCTGAGCACCTTCGGTCTGTGCGCAATCAGGACCCTGACCTTCCGGTTGCTGCCATTTTAACACACGATCCTGCTCCCATGCCCACAGGTCTATCCTTGGCCTGCTGCAATGTTCCAGTGAAGCTCAATGCAAACTGGAGGAACAGCATCTCATCTTCCAGTTAGGCATTTTACAGCCTTCCGGTCTCAACGTCGAATTCAACAACTTCAGCTGATTAGCTCGAACCCACCTCGACCTCTTTGTTTACGTTTCATTTCAATTTTAACTGTTCTCTACCTTTTATTTATTGGCTTTCTTTATTTTTCTCTCCCCCCCCACTCTTTCCCCCTATTTTATCCCCCCCTTTCCCTTTACCTTTTCTCCCCCTTTGCTTCCCCTTTCCCCCTTCTTCTCAATTTAACCTCTCTCCCAGCCATCTCCCCGCTCCCCCCCAACATCTTCATCTGTCACAGTTTACCCTCTGATTTAAGCTTCTCTGCCATTCACAACTTCTATTCTCTCTATGGGCTGCCATTAGCAACCTTTCCCCTTGTTTCTGTGGCTATGACTCATCTTTCATTCCCTCCCCCTGCAGTATAAATATCTCCCACTTTCTAGGCCTTTTAGCTCTGACAAAGGGTCACCTGGACTTGAAACGTCAGCTCTTTTCTCTCCTTACAGATGCTGCCAGACCTGCTGAGATTTTCCAGCAATTTCTCTTTGGGTTTCCACTTGATTGGCAACACATCCACAAACATTCACTCCCTCCACCACCGACGCACATTGGCAGCCGTGCGTACCATCTATAAGATGCACTGCAGGAACTTAGCAAGGCTCCTTAGACAGCACCTTCTGAACCCAGAACTGTTGCCATCTGGAAGGACAAGGGCAGCAGAAACATGGGAACACCATCACCTGGAAGTATAAAAGTTGGCAAATTATGTGACAGTTGTATAAAACGTTAGTTAGGCCACATTTGGAATACTGTGTCCAATTCTGGTCACCACACTACCAGAAGGACGTGGAGGCTTTGGAGAGAGTACAGAAAAGGTTTACCAGGGTGTTGCCTGGTATGGAGGGTATTAGTTACGAGGAGAGATTGAATAAACTGGGATTGTTCTCCCTGGGAAGATGGAGGCTGAGGGGCGACCTGGTAGAAGTTTATAAAATTACGAGAGGTATAGATAGGGTGAACACTTGGGAGCTTTTTCCCAGGGGCAGAAGTGACAATTACAAGGGGGCACAAGTTCAAGGTAAGGGGGGGAAAGGTTCAGTGGAGGTGTGCGGGGGAAGTTTTTTACACGGAGGGTGGTGGGGGCCTGGAATGCACTGTCAAGTGAGGGGGTTGAGACAGTTACGTTCGCCACATTTAAGACTTACCTTGATAGGCAGATGAACAAATGGGAAATAGATGGATGTAAGCGGTTGATCTAGATAGGTAAACATGATCGGTGCAGGCTTGGAGGGCCAAAGGGCCTGTTTCTGTGCTGTACTGTTCTTTGTTGTTCCTCTCCAAGCCACACTCCAGCCTGACTTGGAAATATCTCGGCCGCTCCTTCACTGTCGCTGGGGTCAAAATTCTGCCAGGTCATTGAGTGTCTTTCAGACAGAGATAGATAGGTTCTTGATTGATAAGGGGATCAGGGGTTATGGGGAAAAGTCAGAAGAATGGGGATGAGAAAAATATCAGCCATGATTGAATGGCGGAGCAGACTCGATGGGCCGAGTGGCTTAATTCTGCTCCTATGTCTTATGATCTTATGGCCTATCTTCCTAACAGCATGGTGGGTGCACCTACGCCTCAGGGGCTGCAGCGGGTTCCAGGAGGCGGCTCACCCACCACCTTCTCGAGGGGCAGTTAGGGATGGGCAATAAATGCTGGCCTAGCCAGCGACGCCCACATCCCATCGAAGAATAAAAGAGATGAACAGAACTGATTGCTGTTTAGCAGGCTTGAAGTGTCAGTAACATTGAGGGGGAGCCAAAGCCTTTTGGTCCAAATTGAGTTGGAGCCAGAAATTTACAAGCACTTGGCAACCGACAAACATCCCTCACTAATGGCAATCCAACTCTAATCAACCACCGATCTATTTATAGCAGTTAGATTTTGATGGAACAAGCCTGAGTTAGCACAGATGCTTTTTTGGAGGATAATACATTGTAGGTTAGTCACTGGGACATTCTTGCAAAACAGAGACTTGGCTACGGCTATGCAAGACCCAAGTGTCTTTTTGGGTTTTAGTTTTGCTGTAATGGGAGCAATACATTTTGTATTTCGTAGAACCCCTACAATTCAGGACATTCGGCCCATCGAATCTGCACTGAGTCTCTTGCAGAACACTCCACCCGGACCATATCCCAGTCATCCCCCTTTGGATACTAAGTGGCAATTTAGCATGGCCAATGCACCTAACCTACACATCTTTGGACACTAAGGGGCAATTAAGCATGGCCAATCCACCTAACCTGCACATCTTTGGACACTAAGGGGCAATTTAGCATGGCCAATCCCCCAAACCTGCACATCTTTGGACACTAAGGGGCAATTTAGCATGGTCAATCCACCTAACCTACAGATCTTTGCAATCCACCCAGCCTACACATTTTTGGACATTAATGGGCAATTTAGCTGCTTGATTCCGGCCTCAGGTCACTGTCTGTGTGGAGTTTGCACATTCTATCCGTGTCTGCGTGAGTTTCCTTCGGTTTCCTCCCACAGTCCAAAGATGTGTGGGTTAGGGTGGGTTGGCCATGCTAAATTGCCCCTTAGTGTCATGGGGGAATTAGCAGGGTGAAGACGTGGGGTTATGGGGTTGGGTGTGATCGTTGTTGGTGCAGGCTCGATGGGATGAATGGCCTCCTTCTGCACTTGTAGAGATTCTATGAATTCCACTCTCAGGTTGCCTCTGTTTGGAGTCACACATTGGATAGACCGGGTAAGGACGACAGATTTTCTTCCCTAAAGGGACATTGGTGAACCAGATGGGTTTCCCCGGCAATTGATGATAATTGCGCTACTGGAACTAGCTTTAATGCAGAGATATTAATTGAATTTCATTCCAGCAGCTGTTGCTGGGGTTTCGATCCATTTGTGCAGCAGGGGCCAATAGGAGAGTAGGAAGGAGTCTCTTTTAAGCTTCAGTTGATTTATTAGTGTAGCAAGTCGGCTTGCATTAATGAACACTGCAATGACGTTACTGTGAAAATCCTCTAGTTGCCACACTCCGGGGCCTGTTCGGGTACAGAGGGAGAATTTAGCACGGCCAACTACCCCGCACATCTCCACTTGGGGATTTTCACAGTAACTTCATTGCAGTGTTGATGTAAGCCCACTTGTAACTAATAAATATACTTTACTTTCGGACTGTGGGAGGAAACCGGAGCACCCGGAGGAAACCCACGCAGACACGGGGAGAATGCGCAAACTCCACACAGACAGTGACCCAAGCCGGGAATCGAACCCGGGTCCCTGGCGCCGTGAGGCAGCAGTGCCAAACCACTGTGCCACCGTGCCACCCTATGTACGATGATGCAGATGGTACAGCCTGCGCTAAGATACCCAGAGGCGGGGCAGAACTAAGTGGCAGGGAGTTGATCATGTTTGCCCTTGATTGTGGGATACATGTGCAACGGCTGACACCAAGGGACACGGGCTCTATGATACAAAACTGAATCAAATAAATCTCTTTATTGCTGCGCGCAGCGCAGTCTGAACATGTGTAGTGAACCTTGAGTTACAAGCGTGCTTTTAAAAGTTAAGAGCTGTAACTGCAGGGTGTGTGACAGAACAGGAGATTAACTTGAAAGGTTTAAGTGCTATCAGGAGCAGTGCGAGCCTCTTGGAGAGGCTCACACTTGCTCAATTCCTGGCGTCTTTTTCTTGAGGAGCAGGAGAGGCAGATGCTCACTTTGCCTGGAGCCATACAAGGAAGAGTTCTCTTTTCTCTCCACGTTCTGCCTATCCCGGCGTCAAGTGGCTGGCTGGAGGCAGCGAGAAAGGAACTGGCGCTGATTTTCAAGAAGCAAGCTCCCAATTCTGACCGAGCTTGGGGAGAGTACGGCATTTGCACTACTGGTAGTGGCTTTCGAAGAGGAACTAGTCTGGGTGCATCTGGGCTACAGACCTTGTGGCGGCGTCATACCGGTCAGGGAGTCCGAGTTGCCGTGGCAACATACAATTCGAGATGTTGCAGTCCTGGAGACGAGGACAGCGATGGTCGGCGCTCCACCATTCTTTCCATCTGGCCAGGAGTCTCTCCCGCCCTCACCGCCAGCCATTGGTGTGTTTGGAAGGATCTTGCAGGTTGACACTCCACCGGTTTGGCCGCGTTATGGACGCACCTTTCTCAGCCATCAAGTCCTGGGGTGGGTTTCGAACCCCGAGCTTCTTGCTCAGAGACAGGGTCGCTAACCCCACTGCAAGCACCACAGCAATCATCGAATCCCCACAGTGCAAAAGCAGACCATTCAGCCCATCACGTTTGCCCCGACTCTCCGACAGAGAATCCCACCCAGGCCCTGTTCCTGTAACTTCACATATATACCTCGCTAGTCCCACTAACCAACACATCTTTGGACACGAAGGAACAATTTATCACGGCAAATCCACCAAACCTACACACCTTTGGACACTAAGAGGCAATTTAGCATGGCCAATCCACCTAACCCGCACATCTTTGGACACTAAGGGGCAATTTAGCATGGCCAATCCACCTAACCTACACATCTTTGGGCACTAAGGGGCAATTTAGCATGGCCAATCCACCTAACCTGCACATCTCCGGACACTAAGGGGCAATTTAGCATGGCCAATCCACCTAACCTGCACATCTTTGGACACTAAGCTCTTCCACGCTCTCATTGCTCTCTTTGTCTCTCTTTCTTGTGTCTGCCATATGAAGCACAGGCCTATTCAGCCAGATCGGGATTTAAATTTTGGACTGTGCAGCACGGCAGTTTTTGTGCGGAGTTCCGGTTTGGTCGGAATGCGGACGGAAAGGTTTGGCTCCTTTTTAGCAGAAAGGTGAATGAAGGATTTTCTTTTCTTGACTGGTGCCTGGGCCGTTTGTTTTTCACCAGTGGGCTACGGGCCAATGTCAATGACGTCGCTGACTGCTCTCTCAGAGATATTTTTTAATCGCTTCCTGGAATTTGATTAGTTTAGCGAAAATAGGCACCCAAGAGTCTGCAGGTCCATCCTCTCTTTCCTGTCTAGT
This sequence comes from Mustelus asterias, assembly GCF_964213995.1. Lineage (NCBI taxonomy): Eukaryota > Metazoa > Chordata > Chondrichthyes > Carcharhiniformes > Triakidae > Mustelus > Mustelus asterias. Next base: position 2,487,712 of record NC_135821.1, on the reverse strand, counting down.
CAGGAGGCTAAGTGGCTACCAGTGCCTTCGATGCCCCCATCTCGGGGGTCAAGAGGAAGGCAGCAGAGTGGGACTAGTTGGCTTTCTCGATGCAACTTGGCAAAGGAGCCTGAGCTGTGCTTGCTGCTGGCAGTGTTAATCATAGAATCCCTACAGTGCAGAAGGAGGCCATTCGACCCATCGAGTCTGTACCAGCCACAATCCCACCCAGGCCCTATCCCCATAACTCCATATTTACCCCACTACCCCCCCTAACCCACACATCTTTGGACACCAAAGGGCAATTTAGCGTGGCCAATCCGCCTAACCTGCACATCTTTGGACACTAAGGGGCAAGTTAGCATGGCCAATCCGCCTAACCTGCACATCTTTGGACACTAAGGGGCAAGTTAGCATGGCCAATCCACCTAACCTACACATCTTTGGAGACTAAGGGGCAATTTAGCATGACGAATCCACCTAACCTGCAGATCTTTGGATACTAAGGGGCAATTTAGCACGGCCAATCTCCATAACCTACACATCTTTGGACACTAAGGGGCAGTTTAGCATGGCCAATCCACCTAACCTGCACATCCTTGGAGTGTGGACGGAAACCGGAGCACTCGGAGGAAACCCACGCAAACACGGGGAGAACGTGCAAACTCCGCACAGACAGTGACCCAAGGTTGGAATCAAACCCAGGTTCCTGGATCTAACCACTGTGCCACCGTTAAGGAGGCGCAATTTTGGGAAGTGGGGTGGTACCATCATGGCACAAGCCGAGATTATCTCTGTGGTCCCTCAAATTCAGCACTGACGAGCCTCTTCAGTTCCAGAGCTGGTAGGGGTGTGCGTACAGCGCCCCAGTTCCAAACGACATTGATTTTGATTTGATTTATTATTGTCACATGTATTAACATACAGTGAAAAGTATTGTTTCTTGTGCGCTATACAGACAAAGCATACCGTTCATAGAGAAGGAAACAAGAGAGTGCAGAATGTAGTGTTACAGTCATAGCTAGGGTGTAGAGAAAGATCAGCTTAATATAAGATAGGTCCATTCAAAGGTCTGACGGCAGCAGGGAAGAAGCTGTTCTTGAGTCGATTGGTACGTGACCTCAGACTTTTGTACCTTTTCCCCGACGGAAGAAGGTGGAAGAGAGAATGCCCGGGGCGCGTGGGGTCCTTAATTATGCTGGCTGCTTTGCCGAGGCAGCGGGAAGTGTAGACAGAGTCAATGGATGGGAGGCTGTTTTGCGTGATGGATTGGGCTACATTCACGACCTTTTGTAGTTCCTTGCGGTCTTGGGCAGAGCAGGAGCCATACCAAGCTGTGATACAACCAGAAAGAATGCTTTTCCAAGGCAGCGGGAAGTGTAGACGGACTCGATGGATGAGGGCAACAAGTGCTGGACCCATCCAGCGACGCCCAGGTCCCACGAATGAATGAGAAAAAAGACAGCGGGGGTAATAAAAATCCAGTGATGGAAGAGCAGACAATCTGACGTTCGACCCCCTTTCAAACCATGCTGGGAATGTGGATGTTAGTGGTGATTATTTCACCCGTATGTCTTTGGCAAGGTTACTGGAACCCAAGGTCAATATAAAGCGATAATCCACCTGCCCTGCTTCAAAGCCCAGACTTCAAATGAACACCTTGTCCAACCTTGGGTTTAACAGCCTGAAGTGTAATTCCAGCTGAAGACTCTAACTTCCCCACCATTGTATTGGAGCTTCTTGTCCCGTGTGGCCTGGATGTAATCCGTGTCCTCGATTATCTGTACACATAGCCTCAGTTCCGAGTGTCTCGCGGGCAGCCACGCAGAGGAACATCCGTTGAATTATTAATGCTCTGAGTTTTCATCAGTTTTGTGTTGTGAACACGGTGCACTCGCTGCTGGAGGGTCTCTGATGAAGTTTGGGAGTTTGTTTCTCTGTTGTGGGGAACGCTCCGAGATTGGAGTTAGGCTTGCTGTCTTTGGCCTGGCTCATTAGGCCCCCACTTTGAGGGATAGACTTTGATCGCACGGTCATAAAATCCGATTGAAGCTTCACATGAAGCTTTCCAGGCTTCTGATATTCTGATTTGTGAGAGGAACAGGGGCTGACTCTTATGTCATGTCACTGCCCTCTGCCCTCTTCCTGTACCCTCAGCACTTTTCTAACCAACAATGCCAGTTTTTCTGCCCTCCTCCTCCTTCCCTCCCTTTTTCTCCTCTCTCTCCCCTCTCCTTTCCTCTTTCCCTCTTTCTCCCTCCCCCTCTCTCCCTCGCCTCTCCCTCTCTCCCATTCTTCCACCCTCGCTTCTCCCTCTCTCTCCCTCCCCTTCCCCTCTCCTTCTCTCATCCTCTCCAGCTCCCTCTCTCCCTCCCTCGCTCTTCCTCTCCTTCACTCTCCCTCTGCCTTGCTCACCCCCCACACCTCCTCCACACCCTCTCCCTCTCCCCTTCCCCCTCCCCCTCCAGCTCTCCCCCTCCCTCACTCTCCCCCTCCCTCACTCTCCCACTCCCTCACTCTCCCCCTCCCTCGTTCTCTTCCTCCCTCGCCCTCTCCCCTTCCCTTGCTCTCTCCTCCTCCCTCGCTCTCCCTCTCCCTCGCTCTCTCCTCCTCCCTCGCTCTCTCCTCCTCCCTCACTCTCCCCCTCCCTCGCTCTCCCCCTCCCTCGTTCTCTTCCTCCCTTGCTCTCCCCCTCCCTCGCTCTCCCCCTCCCTCGCTCTCCCTCTCCCTCGCTCTCCCTCGCTCTCTCCTCCTCCCTCGCTCTCCCCCTCCCTCGCTCTCCCCCTCCCTCATTCTCTTCCTCCCTCGCTCTCCCCCTCCCTCGCTCTCTCCCTCTCCCTCGCTCTCTCCCTCACTCTCTGCCTCCTTTGCGGGGGGTGGAGCCTGGATGAGATGCTCTGTCGGAGAGTCGGTGCAGACTCGATGGGCCGACTGGCCTCGTTCTGAAGGGATTCTGTGAAAGAGTGTCAGAGAATGGAGAGATAGCGAACGAGGAGGGAGACAAGCAGTGGGTGGGCGACAGAGTGTCAACCTGCAATGTGTAATATCCTCGATCCCGGGCACTGAGTGGCCTTTGAACCTCAAACCCCATGAGGCTGGTATCATCGAGGGTATGTGGGAGTCAGAGGATTGAAGTAGGTTAATTGACTCTATTATAGAAAGTGAGGGAACTGCAAAGAATCTCCGTCGGAATGTACTTCCAATGATACGTCAGTTGTATCAGTGTCTTTTTAATTCATTCGTGGGACACGGACATCGCTCGCTGGCCAGCATTCATTGCCCATTCCTAAATATCCTTGTTTTTAAAGTTTGTTTATTAGTCACAAGGAAGGCTTATATTAACACTGCAATGAAGTTACTGTGAAAATCCCCGAGTCGCCACACTACGGCGCCTGTTTGGTTACACTAAGGGGCAATTTAGCACGGCCAATCTACCTAACCTACACATCTTTGGACACCAAGGGGCAATTTAGCATGGCCAATCCACCTAACTTGCACATCTTTGGACACTGAGGGGCAATTTAGCAATGCCAGTCCACCTAACCTAGTGTGGGAGAAAACCGGAGCACCCGGAGGAAACCCACACAGAAACAGGGAGAATGTGCAGACTCCGCACCGACAGTGACCCAAGCCAGGTATCAAATCCAGGTCCCTGGCACTGTGCAGTGCTAACGATTGTGCCACCCCCTTGTTCAGAGGGCAGTTGAGAGTTGCTGTGGCTCTGGAGCACATGTAAGACAGACCAGGTTAGGATGGCAGATTTGCTTCCCTAAAGGACATTAGTGAACCAGATGGGCTTTTCCGACAATCGACAATGGTTTCATGGTCATCAGTAGATTCTTAATTCTGGATTTTTTTTATTGAATTCGAATTCCACCAGCTGCCGTGGTGGGATTCGAACCCGGGTCCCCAGGATATTAGCTGAGTTTCTGGATTAATAGTCCAGTGATAATGCCACTAGGCCATCGCCTCCCCATGTTCTACAGTGTCATCAATTCAATCGAGTTGTCACAGGACCTGTTCTTACTTTTATTTTAATTCTCCTTAAATCTTTTGTCCTTTCTTTGATAAAGTACAAACAGTGTCACTGACTCCAGTACATAACAAAATGTCAGATGATTTATTCGGGGCTTGGTAACACTCAATTATATGTCACAGACATTGGCAAAGAGTGGGCAAAGGTCAGCTGGTTAAGCATCAGCTGAGCTGTCACATGATCTAACGTTGCAGTCAAATGTTACCTGACTGAATCTCCAGGAATATGTCAGAGAATCATTGAATCAGAGAATCCCAACTGTGCAGAGAGAGACCATTCGGTCCATCAAGCCGACACCGACAACAATCCCACTCAGGCCCTTTCGTATTTATCCTGCTAATCCACCTGACACTGAGAGGCATTTTAACATGGCCAATCCACCTAACCTCCACATCTTGGACACTAAGGGGCAATTTAGCATGGCCAATCCACCTAACCTACACATCTTGGACACTAAGGGGCAATTTAGCATGGCCAATCCACCTAATCTGCACATCTTGGACACTAAGGGGCAATTTAGCATGGCCAATCCACCTAACCTGCACATCTTTGGACACTAAGGAGCAATTTAGCATGGCCAATCCACCTAACCTACACATCTTTGGACACTAAGGGGCAATTTAGCAAGGCCAATCCACCTAACCTGTACATCTTTGGACACTAAGGAGCAATTTAGCATGGCCAATCCACCTAAACTACACATCTTTGGACACTAAGGGGCAATTTAGCAAGGCCAATCCACCTAACCTGTACATCTTTGGACACTAAGGAGCAATTTAGCATGGCCAATCCACCTAAACTACACATCTTTGGACACTAAGGGGCAATTTAGCACGGCCAATCCACCTAACCTGCACATCTTTGGGACATGAAGGGACAATTTAGCATGGCCAATCCACCCAACCTGCAGATTGTTGGACACTCAGGGGCAATTTAGCATGGCCAATCCACTTAACTCGTATATCTTTGGACACTAAGGAGAAATTGAGCATGGCCAATCCACCTAACCTGCACATCTTTGGACAAAAAGGGGCAATTTAGCATGGCCAATCCACCTAACCTGCGCATCTTTGCACAGTGGGAGGAAACCGGAGCACCCGGAGGAAACCCACACACAGACGGGGAGACCCACACAGTCACCCAAGGCCAGAATTGAACCTGGTTCCCTCGTGCTGTGAGGCAGCAGTGCTAACTGCTGCGCCACCGTGCCACCCAAAACAGAGTTGGCAATTGTCATTCTGTTTGAGGGGATGTTAGACTGAGGTAAATGACCTGGTTTGACGTCTCGTCCAAATGGACGCGGGCCATCCCACTGGCCTTGTTGGCAAATCAGCAGCAAGATTTCCAGCTCTCCCCCAACGATCGCCGTTTGAAAGAAAACCGTTTGTGATTAATCATTATTCTGAGTGTTGAGCGTAGCATGTCGCTTTGTACAAGATGTTCACTCACTAAACCTTCAGTCAACAATGCCTTAAGCCCAGGGATTCCCTTCCTAAAGCTCTCTGCCTCTCTCCGTTTTCCTGCATAATATACCTTCAAACCTACCTCTTTGACCATGTATTCACTAATTTGATGGCGGAGGCGATGGCCTTGTGGTATTTATCGCTGGACTATTAACCCAGAAACTCAGCTAATGTTCTGGGGACCCGAGTTCTAATCCCACCACGGCAGATAGGGGCGACACGGTAGCACAGTGGTTAGCACTGCTGCTTCACAGCTCCAGGGTCCCGGGTTCGATTCCCGGCTCGGGTAACTGTCTGTGTGGAGTTTGCACATTCTCCTCGTGTCTGCGTGGGTTTCCTCCGGGTGCTCCGGTTTCCTCCCACAGTCCAAAGATGTGCGAGTTAGGTGGATTGGCCAGGTTAAAAATTGCCCCTTAGTGTCCTGAGTTGCGTAGGTTAGAGGGATTAGTGGGTAAAATATGTGGGGGTAGGGTCTGGGTGGGATTGTGGTTGGTGCAGACTCGATGGGCCGAATGGCCTCCTTCTGCACTGTAGGGTTTCTATGATGATTTCTATGATGATGAATTTCAAATTCAATTAAAAAAATTAAGAATCTACAGATGACCATGAAACCATTATCGATTGTCAGAAAAACCCATCTGGTTCACGAATGTCCTTTAGGGAAGGAAATCTGCCGTCCTTACCCGGTCTAGCCGACATGTGACTCCAGAGCCACAGCAATGTGGTGGACTCTCAACTGCCCTCCAAGGGCAACTAGGAATGGGCAAAATAAATGCTGGCCCAGCCAGCGACGCCCATGGCAGGTCTGTCGTTTGAGGAGAGACTAAGTCGGTTAGGATTATATTCACTGGAGTTTAGAAGAGTGAGAGGGGGATTTCATAAAGCTTATAAAATTCTAACAGGGTTAGACAGGGTGGATTGAGAAAGAATGTTCCCGATGGTGGGGGAGTCCAGAACTAGGGGTTTGAGGATAAGGGGTAAGTTTTTTAGGACTGAGGTGAGGAGATTTCTTCACCCAGAGGGTGGTGAATGTGTGGAATTCACTCCCACAGAAAGTAGTTGAGGCCAAAATGTGCGATTTCAAGAAGAAATGAGACATAGCTCTTGGGGATAAAGGGATCAAGGGATGTGGGGGGAAATCAGGATATTGGCCGGAATTCTGCCTTCCTGCCTGCCACGGCAATTGGAGCGGGCGAGAGGCAGTCCATGGTTCATGGTCCCATTAACCTCGGGTGGGATTTTACGGCCTTGCTCGTCCCAAAACCGTAAAATCCCACCTATCGAATCTGACGATCAGCCGTGATCAAAATGGATGGCGGGGCAGGCTCGAAGGGCCGAGTGGCCTACTCCTCTGCTGCTTGTTTCGATGCCCCACGAGTGAATGAGTGGATCTGTCTCGGAGAGCTCCTTCTGTGTCACATTCTATCCAGCTGTGACCTCAATGAAGCATTTCATACGGCGCTCGGAGCACTTTGTAAATGTCAGTTATTGGGGGCAAATCAAAACCCTTGCGTCTCCCGTTCGTGAGTTGTGGAGGAGGCTGATGGGGAGAATCTCTTCTTCAGGTCTGGAGTTGCCGTGCGAATCCATTGATACGGCCATCAGCTGGCATTGCATATTTTCTGCTGTTTGACTCTACAGCGATGGGAGCCATGTCTCCTAGCAACCGCTTCAGGTTGGTTTATGGATTTCCTTTGTTCTGGGATTCGGTTTTGATTTGATGTTCCGCAGTTTGGCTTCATTAGCACCGACCATCGGGGATGGGCATAAACCAATTTCAGCGGGAGCTGGGTCCAGGGCTGCCAATGGAATGTGCGGCATAATTGGACCTTCGTCTGTAATTGGCCCCTGGGAGACTGGATGTGCCACATTGCAGCCGCGGGGTTATTTAGAAACGCAGGGTTATTCAGAGATTCGAAGGGATAATGAAGCTTTACTAAGCAAAGATACTATACGTTTATTACAACGTGTCAAAGGCAGCCCTTTGTCACAAAGTGATTACAAAGACCTTGTAGTTTTGAAATGATGAATTGAAGCAAGGCCTCTATAATTTCTTTTTTGTCCATTCATGGAATGTGAACAGAGCTGGTTCGAATCATAGAATCCCCACGATGCAGAAGGAGGCCATTCGGCCCATCGAGCCTGCACCGACCACAATCCCACCCAGGCTCTATCCCCGTAACCCCATGTATTTACCCTACTAATCTCCCTGGACGCTAAGGGGCAATTTAGCATGGCCAATCAACTTAACCTGCACATCTTTGTACACTAAGGGGCAATTTAGTATGGCCAATCCACCTAACCTACGCATCTTCAGACATTAAGGGGCAATTTAGAATGGCCAATTCCCCTAACCTACACATCTTTGGACACTAAGGGGCAATTTAGCATGGCCAGTCCGCCTAACCTGCACATCTTTGGACACTAAGGGGCAATTTAGCATGGCCAATCCCCCTAACCTGCACATCTTTGGATACTAAGGGGCAATTTAGCATGGCCAATCCCCCTAACCTGCACATCTTTGGACACTAAGGGGCAATTTAGCATGGCCAATCCCCCTGACCTGCACATCTTTGGATACTAAGGGGCAATTTAGCATGGCCAATCCACCTAACCTGCACATCTTTGGATACTAAGGGGCAATTTAGCATGGCCAATCCCCCTGACCTGCACATCTTTGGACACTAAGGGGCAATTTAGCATGGCCAATCCGCCTAACCTGCACATCTTTGGACACTAAGGGGCAATTTAGCATGGCCAATCCACCTAACCTGCACATCTTTGGATACTAAGGGGCAATTTAGCATGGCCAATCCCCCTAACCTGCACATCTTTGGATACTAAGGGGCAATTTAGCACGGCCAATCCCCCATACCTGCACATCTTTGGATATTAAGGGGCAATTTAGCATGGCCAATCCACCTAACCTGCACATCTTTGGATATTAAGGGGCAATTTAGCACAGCCAATCCACCGAACCTGCATATCTTTGGGGAGGGATGGTTTCCTGATTGGTACGATTCTGACTCTGGGCAGGGGGAGACCGGGTGTGGGATGGAGCCTCTTTGACCTCTGACCTGTGCTAAATTAGGCCCCACAGCCACTGGGCAGCGCAAGTGAAGAGTTAGTCAGGGCACTTGCGGAATTTACAGGACAGAGAACGGGGCCCAGTTCTTTGGGTTCCCTTGTGTGAGTCACACCTACTGGTGAAAATGGGATTGATTGGAAATGAGGGCAGGATTTCCGAATCCAGGCCCCGCTCCCATTCTTAAAGCTTTATTTATTATTGTCACAAGTAGGCTTACATTAACACTGTAATGAAGTTACTGTGAAAAATCCCCTAGTCGCCACACTCCGGCGCCTGTTTGGGTACACTGCATGGCCAATGCACCTAACCAGCACGTCTTTCAGACTGTGGGAGGAAACTGGACCACCCGGAGGAAACCCACGCAGACACGGGGGGAACGTGCAAACTCCACATAGACGGTGACCCAAGCCAGGAATCGAACCCGGATCCCTGCCGCTGCAGTGTCTCCAGGACTCTGGGGAAAAAAACCCGCTCCATGAGTTCAAATCCCACCACGACAACTGAGGGGTTTAAATTTCGTTCATCGAAGAATCCTGGATAGAAAAGTGAGTATCAGGCGATGGTGAGACTGCTGGATTATTGTAAAGACCCATCTGGTTCCCTCGTGTCCTTTAGGGAAGGAAATCTGCCATCCTGACCTAGTGATGCGGGTGATTCTGAACTGCCCTGGCTCACAAACCACCCCAGTTGTGGATAGCAGAGATGGGCAGCGAACATTAGTCTTGGCAGTGCCACCCTTTAAAGGGAAATGTGGAAAGGTCATGAAGGGGTTTGGTGGAATGGATGTAGACAGTCTGGGCGGGAATTTTCCAGCCCTCCTGGATTTTCCAGTCTTGCCCATGGTGAGCCCCTGCCGAGGGTTCCCTGGCCATTTCAGAGGGTGCGAACTACAGGAAACCCCCTCTGACAATGGTGGGACTGTAAGATCCCACCTCCGGCCAATGGTAGGTCACCTCCGTCGCCACGAAACACACCACATGGGGTGCGGAGGGAATGGAAAATCTCAACCATGGTTTCCATTTGTAGGGAGCGCTGGAACCAGGGCCATAGATATAAGATTGTCAGGGTGTTGGTGAGGCCACACCTGGAGTATTGTGTGCAGTTTTGGTGTCCTTATCTGAGGAAGGATGTCCTTGCTATAGAGGGAGCACAGCGAAGGTTTACCAGGCTGATTCCTGGGACCCACGACCACTTCCATCTAGAAGGACAAGGGCAGCAGATACATGGGAACACCACCACCTGCACGTTTCCCTCCAAGCCACTCACCATCCTGACTTGGAAATATATCACCGTTCCTTCGCAGTCGCTGGGTCAAAATCCTGGAATTCCCTCCCTAACGGCATTGTGGGTCAACCCACAGCACGTGGACTGCAGCGATTCAAGATGGCAGCTCACCACCACCTTCTCCAGGGGCAACTAGGGATGGGCAATAAATGCAGGGCCCAGCCAGCGATGCCCATGTCTCATGAATGAATAAAAAACAACTCTCCCTTTCACCATTTCCGATTTCTGCTTACTCCATTTATTTCTCTCTCTCTCTCTTTCCACTCTGTCTTCACTCAATTTCTCTTCTCCATTTTCTCCCTCCTTTTTTTGGCTTCTTTCTCTCCTCTCCTCTCTACCCCGCGCCTCTCCCTCCCTCTATCCCGGATCCCCCTTCGCGTTCTCTCCTCCCCCTCTCTCTCCAGTTTCTCCGGCCAGAGAAAGGGAGCAAGAGGTCGGCCATTTTGGACTGAGCGATGAGGAAAAATATCTTCTCTCAGAGGGTTGTGAATCTTTGGAATTCTCTCAGGAGACCCGGATATTCTTTGAGTACATTCAGGACTGAGACTGACTAATTTTTGGTCATTAAGGGAATCGAGGGATTATGGGAATAGTGGGGTCACTAATATCTGAGGTAAAAGATTAGCCATGGGTCTCCTCCTGTTTAAATTACATTCTGCTCCTCTTGGCTCTTGATCATAGAATCCCTACATTGCGGTAGGAGGCCATTCAGCCCATCGAGTCTGCACCGACTCTCTGTCAAAGTGTCTTACTCAGGCCCTATCCCTGTGTAGCATGGCCAATGCACCTAACGAGTGCATCTTTGGACTGTGGGAGGAAACCGGAGGACCCGGAGGAAACCGGAGGAAACCCACGCAGACACGGGGAGAACGTGCAGGCTCCACACAGACAGTGACCCAAACTGGGAATCGAACCCAGGTCCCTGACACTGTGAAGCAGCAGTGCTAACCACTGTGTCATCGTGCTGCCCTTTCTCTTTCTCTCTCTCTCTCGCTTTATCACTTGCTCCGTCTCTCGCTCTCTCTTTCGTTTTCTCCTTAGCTCTCTCTTTCACTCAATCCCTCACTTTGTCTCTCCCTTCCTCCCTCCTTTCCTCTCACCCTTCCTCTCTCTCCCCCTTCCTCGCTCTCTCCCTCTCTTGCTCTCTCCCTCTCTTCGTCTCTCTCTCTCTCTCTCTTGCTCTTTCTCCCTCGCTCTTTCCCTTTCTCTCTCCCCTTCTCCCTCTCTCACCCTCTATCTCTCCCTCTATCCCTCTCTCTATCCTCCCTCTATCTCTCCCTCTATCCCTCCCTCTATCTCTCCCTCTACATCTCCCTCCCCCCTCCCCCTCTGCTCTCCCTCCCCCCTCCCCCTCTGCTCTCCCTCCCCCCTCCCCCTCTGCTCTCCCTCCCCCCTCCCCCCTCCCCCCTCCCCCTCTGCTCTCCCTCCCCCCTCCCCCTCCCTCTGCTCTCCCTCCCCCCTCCCCCTCTGCTCTCCCTCCCCCCTCCCTCCCCCCTCCCTCTACATCTCCCCCCTCCCTCCCCCTCTGCTCTCCCTCCCCCCTCCCCCTCTGCTCTCCCTCCCCCCTCCCCCTCTGCTCCCCCTCCCCCCTCCCTCCCCCTCTGCTCTCCCCCCTCCCTCCCCCTCCCCCCCTCCCCCTCTGCTCTCCCCCCTCCCCCCTCCCTCCCCCTCTGCTCTCCCCCCTCCCCCCTCCCTCCCCCTCTGCTCTCCCTCCCCCCCCCACCCCCTCTCCCTCCCCCCCCCACCCCCTCTCCCTCCCCCCCCCACCCCCTCTCCCTCCCCCCCCCCACCCCCTCTCCCTCCCCCCCCCCCACCCCCTCTCCCTCCCCCCCCCCCACCCCCTCTCCCTCCCCCCCCCCACCCCCTCTCCCTCCCCCCCCCCACCCCCTCTCCCTCCCCCCACCCCCTCTCCCTCCCCCCCCCCACCCCCTCCCCCCCC